>NW_015505911.1:8196-40311 GCF_001515645.1 Sinocyclocheilus grahami | reverse complement strand
CATACTTTCCAGAAGGCCAACAATTCACTAAAAATGTTTTTTTTATTGGTCTTATGAAGTATTCTAATTTGTTGAGATAGTGAATTGGTGGGTTTTTGTTAAATGTGAGCCAAAATCATCACAATTAAAAGAACCAAAGACTTAAACTATTGCAGTCTGTGTGCATTGAATTTGTTTTATACACGAGTTTCACAATTTGAGTTGAATTACTGAAATAAATGAACTTTTCCACGACATTCTAATTTATTGAGATGCACCTGTATTTATCTGTAATGAAGCATTATTTACTGCAGGGGTGCCCAACCCTGGTCCTGGAGATCTACCTTCCTGCAGAGTTCAGTTCCAGCCCTGATCAAACACACCTGTCTGTAATTATCAAGTGCTCCTTCAGATCCTAATTAGTTGGTTCAGTTGCGTTTGATCAGGGTTGGAGCTGAACTCTGCAGGAAGGTAGATCTCCTGGAACAGGGTTGGGCACCCCTGCTTTACTGTATATACACTATCAGTCAAATGTTTGGACACAAGTATCCCAGGATGCATCTCTTGAAGTCCTGAGTATCCACATTATTTTTCCCGTAAGAGCGTTTACTGAGGTTTCATCATTGACTGCACTTTGTTATTCTTCTCGTTATTTCCCTACAGCGACTAATAAACCGAAAACAGCTTACATCCACGTTGAACAATAAGATGGATACAGAAGTAGAATCTAGGCAAAGGGTGGTTACAATTATGATATTTATGTTGTTTCCTTTTTTTGCTTACTACATTTCCTCATATATTTTTATTTGTGTTCCCATACTTGCATATTTGTTATTTTGTCATTTTAATGACCTTACCATTATTTTGAAGTGTCGAAAATAGTAATAATTTGACTGAGCAGATGTGTCCAAACTTTTGACTGGTAGTTTAGTTGCTATGCAGTATTGTTTTTGTGGAATAAACTGGTTTTATTCATTTTACTGAAAGTGTTTGAAGGAAGTATTACTATTTGCCTTCTTGTGCTTCTTATTTTTGAGGGAACAAAAAGTTATATTTTGAGATCCACTGAAGGATATGAGAAGTAAACATTTTTTGATAGTTTTTGATATCTATGTATATTGATTTAATTATTTTAAGTGAAGTAGACAAAGGGTTAATATATATATATACACACACACACACATTAGACTCATTATATGGTGTACAGTACAACCGTACTTCTCTTACTGTTTTATGGTAAGAGAAGTAATGTATTCTGAGCAATATTAAATATGAAACTTTTATCGAATACCTGGATGATTTGCTACTACATTTGTCAAAATGTGAAGTAGGCTGTACAACAGAAGGCAGAGAACCGGGTATCTAATAAAACAAGGCGCTGCACTTGACCTTCAGATTTCAGTGTTACTGAACCAGAGGTAATATCAGCCTTCATATCTTTCTTTTCAGTGTATGCTTTTTGACTCATTACAGTTTTTATTACCAACTTTAAGACTAGATATAGTTTGCAGAATTAATCATGCAACATAATGAGGGCAACATAGCATACTGCAGTTTGGAGCGTTTATTGGTGCATAATGCATACTGTTTCACATAGTATTAAAGTATATACTGTGAAATATGCAGCAGGGTAGTGTTCCTTTCCGAATGTGAACAGACGCTCCCTGTCCTGAAGAGAAAACAAGAAACTCTCTGCTCTCTAGTGGGCAGTAATTGAAAGTGTTGGACCCACGATATATAGCATGTGATCTGCCACCGCGGGCTCGCTTGCATACTGTTTGATCCGATCCCATAAGACACGGTGTAGTAGCCTAATTTATAGTAGGCCTATAAAAATTAATCATAGGCTACTATTATTATTAACCGTGATGATAAATAATATTAGTAATACAATTTTTTGTTAAGAAGAAGAAAGTTTATCTTGGATTATGAATATGCATTTCATTGCAGTTAAAGATTGTAGTACGTGTTTGACAATACACCACTTAAATACTATATGGTTTATCTGCACTGAAATGCATGGCAACACCCATGGCAAACTTTCACTTAAGCTATCATTTTATCCACACCGCATTCTATGCCAGCTCTTATCGCGAGTCATAGATTAGTAGTTTACTGGGGTTTTGCAGTCTCACGAGTGATTTCCGTGTGCCCAGATGACAAACAAGTTTATAATCTTGACCAAAGTACAACATCAGACACACCTCTGCTCTTTATTATTATGACTGAGCTCAGAGTTACAGTGAAACACACTACGCTGTAAAAATGTAGGGCTGATGAATAAAACGTTTTTCTGTATTAAATTTCAGTTGTCTTGCGACTGGCAAAACATTTAACATTTTAAGTGTAACTTTGTTATTAAAACCGATTCTTTCTTTAGACGTGACAGCTGATTATGTGTAAATGTGTGCACTGGTCCAGTTGTTTCTCCGTGAGTGCTCTGCGCATGCGCGCCCGTGTTTGCATGAGTTTGGTGAAACAGCAGCGGGAGGAGTGAGTGAACTCAACGCGAGAGGTGCGCTGATGCGCGAGCTCAAACCTCCCACAGAGACAAAGTTTATGCGCTTCGCTTTCCTCACTACATTCATAGAAACAAGAGAAAAACGAAATATCACTGGCAGAATGTTAGAATGATTGTGATATGGAATTAACGCTGAGCGAGTATAAATTCGTACTTTTGGAATAATTCTCATCGTGGTAGGCTATTTTTCTGTCTTCAACGCAAAACAGCGCTGCTTACCACAGCTGATAGATGAAGTGATACAGGTGAGTATAAACAACAGTGTACTCTGACTTACAACAAGTTCCGTTCTTTAATATAGACTAGCTGGGAAAGAAGGAACATTTAGATTAAAAATTGAATGTGTAGCTAATAAAAACACTTCTGTCCGGTTTGTGTAATCCTAAAACCGAAAGAACGGTAATTGCAGCACTATTTAATTCCGAGTATGTTTAAGTTGCTTGTAGGCTACTTAAGCGCTTAGTATCTTTAATAAGTTATGTTCATCAGTCACTCTACACTTCATATATATGGTTTACATACTTCCCTACTTTAATGTTTCATCATGTGATTTAATTATCTATCTATCTATCCGTTTTTATATTATAACGCACAGGATCATGTCCATTTGCCAAAGTTAAGTAATATATTGTAAGCAACATTTATATGCTCATTTGGCTCTATTGATACAAAGTAGATTATGGCACTTTTTGTTGTTGGTGTCTGTTTGTTTGAGTAGTGGGGGATTTATCTAGCGTTTGACTGTCAGTGGCAGTTCAGTGAGGACGAATTAAAGGGGTTTAATTGCCCCTGCAAGGGGTCCAAGTGAATTTGTGGGGGCAGGTTGAGCAGAATTTCCAGAATCTACCCAGCAGAGGCTTGCAGGATGTTGTAGATCAATTTCTGACCTGTTCATATACAATACAACATAGGGGTGAATTCAGGTTGATTGGGACACTTCTCCCCAGTCATTTCAATGGCAAAAAGTGTCCCAATCAACCTGAATTCATTCCTGTATTTGGACATTTATTCTTGCCCCCCCCCCTCTTGGGTTAGGTAACTCTTATTGTATTGCCGTTTCTGAAGTTCATTAAGCCTTCATTGATCAAACTTCCCTAATTGAGTGTAAACAATCCTTATTGAGTGTAAACAATGGTTGTGACAATGGATTTTCCTTTTGGTCAAATGTTAGCCCAGTGTGACTCACGTGTACATCCTGAGTCAGTCGCATGCGTAAGGTAGTCAAATTCACAGTACACCACAGTGAATGTAGGGACATCGCTCTTATTTACAGTGATATTAATCGGTCACTTTTTCCAGGCTCACTGAAGCCAGATTATCCTGGATTACACTGAGAGTCTGTGTCTGATCCCGGCTGTCATGAATCAGTGAGCATTCATGCATAGCATCATGCAATGTATGGATTATGATGCTTGCATATGCAATGGTGTTAAATTTTTATCAGTGGATAATCTGTAATCAACACAATGGTGGACATGGCACTTTCTCTCCTTATCAAATGTCTGATGACGTTTTTTTTTGAGGGTTTGACACTTTTGAATTTGTACGTGCTTATTTCTGTCTCTGTTAGTTTTGTTTGTGTTTGCACCACTGCAGGAATTTGCATGTTGGTAAGGACTGACAAATTCATGGCCAACTTTTGGGTTGACTGAATGTTTTTCCTTATACAAACAGTGATCTCATTCCTTTAATTTAATTACATTTTTAAAATGGACTAAAGCAACCCACCGATAGCAGCTAAATCTCTATTATAATTCTAAAATGAGTTTGGATGTTTTTTTTTAAGTGCACGTCTGGCTGCATCATCTGTTGAGTTCATAAAAAGGGTATTGTTAAAGTGTTGTAAAATAAGGAAAGTCGGTTAACATTTCTGACCTCTACAAATCAATGGTCAGTCCATTTGGCTGATTAAATCCGTGAGCTCCAGTGTAGCCGCGATCACGTCAGCAGGGAATCTGCTCTGAGCCTCAGTTTCAGGTCCAGCTGCTCTAGATGATCTGTTTATTTGCTCTAGTGAACAAATGCTTTTGTAAAGTAGGACTCGCTTTCACAGTATGACGCAGCTTCTGTTTTAAAAGCTTTTGAAGAGTAAGGTTGCTAGTGTTTCATTTTTCTTGTTTGTTTCATCCTTTACAATGTTTTCTGTGCTTCTTTGAAGCTCAGGTTAGTTTATTGCTTTGCCAGATCTCAGAGGAGCACAATTATGAGAGGTTTTGTTACATCTTTGGCCTCATTTAAAGTCAACATGAAGCCCCCTTAGAATCTCATTTTACTTTCATGAAGTGAAATAGAATATTCAGTGACACAATATTACAAATTGGGAATTTAAACATTTAAAGGGATTATTATATAGAGTTCTGCGGTAAAGATTTTTGGATGCAATGTGGCATCACCCTGGTTCCCTCTACAAAAAACAACAACAGGATTTTTCCATTGGCTTTTTGGATTATTGACGTATCATTTATCATGAAAATCTTCACAAAGGAACACTACTTTTTTATTATTTTGAAGCCTAAATGCAATCACCAGAGGTAAAAAGCTTAAACATATTTATATTTCACGGTCACATGATTTCAGTGTCACCTTCACTAAGCATCTCTTTCAGTCTTTATTTAAAAAAAAAAAATCTGTAGTTAAAATAGTTTGTGAGAGTGTGATTAAAAAACACAACGAGGCTGTGAAAGCTACTAGTGAATAGAAGTTTTCCTGTATAATATTAATGTTTAATGTCCCCGAAAACCTCTGTAGTCCCATTGAGCCACATGTTAGGAACCACCTTTTGCAAGACAAGTAAAAGTTCTTAAAAAATCGCAAGGGAATATTACTGATGTATTTGATGTTACTGAATAAAACGTGAAAATATCTTGACCTTATGTAAACCACAGACCTTATTTCAGTCACTTAACTAAAAACCCATTTAAAAAAACCATTAACATCGGGACGATGGAACCAGAAGTACTAAAATACTAATGTTTCTGGGGTTTGGTCTACAAAAATATGTCATCCCCTCAACCTGTAGCAGGTTTTGCTTTAACAATCACTAAATGTCAATTTAGACACAATTAGAGTTACAAAAGCTAATAGTGAACTAAAAAAAGTTTTAGTGTCAAGTTTGGTTTTTGTTGACTTTAATATTCTTTATCTGGTACGTTAGAACATTTTTACAGCCCAGCTTGATTAAACAACATTTCTGAGTTTCATTGTCATCCTTTTTTACTTGAATGCAGAATAAGTCAGATATGAATAATTGAATGACTGGTGATCCTTTTGCATTAAGCTCAAGCTTGTAATGAATGGTCTATATTTAGCTTTCACGCTTGATTTGGCCCAGTTCCTTCTCATCACAGCCAGATTTATAGACTTTGAGAAATTTGTGACACAAGTTCAGCCTGTCCTTTGTAAACCCCAAGAATGAATGGACGACCAAATTGAACTCTTTCAGTGCCTTGAATTAGCATATCCCACAATATGGTCCCAGTTTGGTGTCATCTGAAGACAGAAAATGGTATAATTCAACGTTTGCTCTTTGGTTAGATGAGATTTATAATGATCAAGTGGTGTAGCCCTTGCCCTTGAAGGTTAAGAAATTGGATTTTACTGCCGCTACAACAGTAAATCAAAAAGACAGCCTTTGTGTGCTTAGTAATTTTTGTAGGACTTTGGTCTAGCTGGGATGGTGTTAAGATGTGGCTAACATTCCCATTAAGATTGAAAACATTATTTCTCAGTGTTTTGTGAATGTATAAAATGTCAATTTTGTCCTAGTTATTAGAACCTTATAGCCTAGAGAAGGGAACGTTTAATTTTATTTTGGGAATGTTACTTTTGAATGTTCTCTAAATGTTTTGAAACAAGTAGTAAATAGCAACAAGAATGCTAGTCATAAAACGTACAATTAATTATGTATAAATAACATTTTGAGAATGTTATTAAAGTCTAGATAACTGTTCTATTAACATTACTGGAGGAAAGTTTGTTCACAACTTTGAGAAAACCTTGCTAGAACATTAGCTTAAGTTGTGGGAACACACAGCAAACAGTAACAGAGCACTTCCCTACCAGCTTTTATCAGAGAAACAGGTTTATAGAGCTGATGCATTGCATTTTTACAAAAATTCTACGTAATTACTCAAGTTCTCATGATTTTGTACCACATGTTCTCTGAATGGCTGAATAGACGCTAGCAAAGTAAACAGACTGGTAGCCGAGTGTGCAGTGAGAAACGTGTGACCTGTGGGATTGTTTTGGGAGTGGGATCCCTTTCAGGATTCTTCAAGAATGGCTCTCTCTCGTTGTGCGGGGGGTAATGAGCAGGCATTTGCATTGTTCGCTGGTGCGTAGTGCAAAGGCTCACAGTGAACTAAGTGGAGCGCTAGCTTTACCCTTTGCACAAGACAAGACCTCTATTGCTTCTTGATGTGTTAATGATTTACTGGAGACATGCAGTGTTAGACTGATGACTCAGTGACATTCGGGCATTCATTGAGGGCATATTTGCAGTGGTATCACAACTTCCTGTCTTCCCACATGGTCATTATTGATGGTATTCGCACTTGTAAAGTCATCATTACACAGGTTAAGTAGATCATTATCTATAGCCTATATGAGTAGGTAACAGGACATGCCAAGAAGTGACACCAGTGTCCTGAACAGTGTTGGGGAAAGTTACTTTTACAAGTAATGCATTACAATATAGTAATGCTCAATAAAAAGTAACTAATTGAGTTACTTTTTATGGAAAGTAAAGCATTACATTACTTTTGCATTACTTTTTGTCACCTAAGCATGGTTTACTTATTTATTTTTAATAACAAAACCCCCAAAAGTTATATTTTTGGCAAGTGAAATTAATAAGATTTGGGCTGAAGGAAGTGCGTCTACCTCTTCGCCTCACTCCCAATTTCTCTCAACATGGGGACAGGAGAGCTGTCAGTCAACTTGTGTTACTTATTTGAAAAAGTAGCTCAGATATTTTCTTGTAAATTTAAAAGTAATGTCTTACTTTACTAATTACTTGAAAAAGTAATCTGATTACGTAACTGGCATTACTTGTAATGTGTTACATGCATTTTCTATGTTGTAAAATGTCATTTTTTGTCTCACACTTACAATATTAAAGCTTCAGCGTCATATATATGTAAGTAAGTGTGTTATTTAGATATGGGATATATAATTTATATTTGAAAACAAAGGGCTTTTCAGTGGAATTAGATCATAATGCAAATGTTCAATTTTGCATAGATATGTAATAAATAGAGAGGCTTTTGGTAGTTACAGTGTATTTAATCACATTAACGGCTGGAAAACTTAATTTAACTGGCTTACACAGTCAGGAGCGTCTTCTCATGAGCTTAAGACATCACATGCTGGATAGGAGTTTGACTCATTGCTTAGGAGTCAAACTCATTTTACAATTTTTAGGTTTATAGATGAATTAGTTCAATTCAGAGATGTTGTTGAGCTTACTGTGTATATACAATACAATGCGTACATACGATCCCATAATCCTCCTGTGTGCTCTGAGATTACAGGAACAGGCAAAGCAAAGGAGGTGTGGATGTGTTTGTGACATACTATATGGTTTAGCTCATATCCACTAGTCAGGTCGCGTTTAGCATAATGCTTTCTGTGGTTGAGGTTTGTTTGCCTGTCGTTTGATCTTGTATGTTTGATGTTCTTCAGGTATGTGAATCTGTATGAATACCCATCATGCAACTGAAGAACCTTCCTCTGTTGGAAGTCATTGTTGCAGTGCTGTCACTATTCAGTGAGTATTATACAGTAATTACTTTACAATTGATATACACAGCAACCTTTTCTTTATTAGTCACTAGTTTAAATATATATGTATAGTTTTTATTGTTATTTACAAGATTTCCATATATTTTCTCACAATCTTAGCTCACACAAGTGCAGCTGAAGTCCACGTCCGTGCCAAAAAAGGGGATACTGCAGTGTTGACATGCAGTCTTCCAGCCCTGGATGAGGGCAGCTCTGCTCCTCAGCACGTCATAGAGTGGGTGCGTCAGGGCTATGATATCCCCATCCTCATCCAGTTTGGAGTGCACGATCCCAGAGTGCATCCCAACTATGATGGTGAGTTCCTAAACACAGAGAGCTTTTTACAGGGGTCAACAACCTTTTTTTTGCAAAACTGTTACCATGCATTAAAATAAAATCTATCAAATTAAAGTAAAAAAAAACAAACATTTGAAGTAAAAATTATTAATGGATAATAAATAACAGTGTTGGAATTTTCGCAGCACTGTTACCTTGCATCAAAAATAAAATGTATAGTAACACTTTAGGAAACACATATTCACTATTAACTAAGTTTTCCCTTAATAAACTCCTAATTTGCCGATATTACTTTTTAATAAGGTAGTTGTTAAGTTTAGGTATGTGGCAGATTAAGGGATCTAAAATATGGTCATGCCAAATAAGGCATTAGTGTGTGCTTTATGAATACTAATAAAAAATATGCTAGTAATATGCGTGCTAATAAGCAACTAGTTAGTAGTTGTCACACAACACTGCTGTTAGGAAGACATAGGGCATGACGAAGATCATAAACAAATCCTTTTAATTGTAATCCACAATATGAAGAGGGTCTAACACACAGGGTAACATTCACAATACCGGACGAAGGAAGACAGGACAGACTACACTTTAAATACTGGAGCAAATGAAGATAATTAACGACACACACCTGAACCAAATAACACAATCAAGCATGAGGGAAAACTAGGTCACTGAGCACACGAGTAAGGAAAACACGACAAAACGTCCATGGTTGTGACAGTAGTGAGAATTGGTCCTCAAAATAAAGTGTTACCAAATGTATTAAAATTAAATGAGAAAAAAAAAATGGAATAAAAATTATGAATTGATAATAAATAGCAGGGTTGCAAATTAAGCCTAAATTAAGATGTTGCTCAGTCAAAGATATCTAATTTTGGATTAGATGCTGATTTGCTGTAATTGCTACATTTATTTTTACCAAAAAGTAAAGAAAATACATGATTATTTCATTCTTACTCATTTTTCAGTCCTAATTCTTTTTTGTTGTTTTTTTTTAATTGAGCTTGACAAATGCAGAGAATATTGAGGATACTGAAAGAGATCATGGATTTGTTTTCCCATCCTGCTGTTGAAAGGGTCCAAATAATGTTATTTTTTGGGTGTCTCACATTTTTCAAGTTAAATTTTTTTTGTAATATTTGAAAAATCATGTAGTAACAGGGTTGACTTCAAAATGTGGATACAGCTTTTTGTTAATTAAAATTGGTCAGTGATTGCAACTTATTTTTATTACAATGAACTGAAAACCATTTCAACAGATTTTATTGACATTTTGGTCTTGGATTTAAATGCCTATACTGTTACCTCTGAGTTGGTACAAGGGTATAGCACTTTTCGAAAAGCTTGCCAAGCATGGACTGCCATGTTGTAAACCACATCCTACTATGGACAATGCAGTATCTCTCACCTCTTTCGTAATTCGTTCTCCTGAGTGCCACTTCGGTTATAGCGTGTCTCAGCTTACAGTAACTCTGCTCTTTTGTGTGCTGTGGGACCTGCTAGTTTCTCCCCCTCTCACTGCTGAAGTCCCTATTGTGTCTTTGGGAGTTGGAATACAAAGGGTGTCTATGGGGAAAAGAGTCTTTCAATAGGCTGAAAAAACTCCCTCCCCAAGTTTTTAAAAATGCAATGGCTCTAATACAGAAAGAAACAGGCTGTCTTGGTAACACTGCAAGTTTTCTGTGCTTGATGAGCCTCACCTTCCAGGCAGTGAGCGGGCGACAGGTTCAGCCCTGCAGTTTATGCATGAGCGCAGTGCGTCCCTGCGCAATTAAACAAATTCTCGTAGACAGCACTGCACCTGTTCATCGCGATGTTGCCCGGGGCGATGGAATGCAAACCTACTGAGCATCAGCAATAACTAGTTAAGTTAACTTATAGCATGGTTCATTGCCAAATTAATTTTCTCATGCACCAAGCAATGGTCTATGTGGTAATGTGTAAAGAAATTTGTTTACAAGTGACAGTTCATAAACAAATTTGTTTACTTGTGAGCAAGCAACAGTTTATAAGTGAATTTGTTTACTTGCAATACACAAATTTGTTTACAAGTGCAACAATCAATGCTTTTAAATGAATTTGCAGTGCTTTATAGGTTAATTTCTTGTGACACGCAACAGTTTAAAAGTGAACTTGCAATGGTACATACTAAAATTTGTGCAACAAGCAACATTTTAAGTGAATTTGCAACCCTCTTTACTTGAGCGACAAGCAGCAGTTTATTAGTGAATTTGTTTACTTGTGCAAGAGTTCTTGCACAAATTTGTTTACATGTGCAACAAGCAACATTTTTAAGTGAATGTAGATCGCTTTTTAAGCTAATTTATTTACTTGTACATGAAAGAACAGTTTGGTGAATCTGTTAACTTGTGCAACACGACACTTCACGCACAAACTTGTTTACATCTACATCAAGCAACGTTTTTTTTAAGTGAATTTGCAATGCTTTGTAAGCTAATTTATTTACTTGTGCGACAAGCAACAGTTCATAAGTGAATTTGTTTGTGCAACATGTAATAGTTCATACACAAATTTGTTTACATGTGCAACAAGCAACATCTTTTAAGTGAACTTGCAATGCTTCATAAGTGAATTTCTTGTGCGAAAAGCAACAAGTGAATTTGTTCACTTGTGAAACATGCAACGGTTTATACACAATTCTGTATACTGTACATGAGCAACAAGCAACGTTTTTAGGTGAATTTACAATGCTTAATAAGCCAATTTCAGTTCTTGCATGACAAGCAATAGGTTATATAGTGTATTCACAATGGTTTATAAACAAGTTTGTTTTCTTGGACAAACAAATCATAATGTAAGCAAAATTTACTCGTTTAACAAGCAATAGTTTATGAACAAATTAATTGACTCTTGCACTAAACAATTGTTTATTAGTGAATTTGTTATGTGGCAAGCAATGGATTACCCACCAATTTTATTGTATTTTTTTACTAATTCAACAAATAATGGTTTATGAACAAATTTGTTTACTTGTGTGACAAGCAATGTCTGTTTACTTGTTTGTTTACTTGTGTGAGAATCTGTTGTTTATAAATTTTTGGTTAATAGTGGATTCACATCATTTAGCTTGTGTTAGCATTTTTTGTGGTTTTTGAACACCACTGAATATTGATTTTATTCACATTCCTTCCTTGTGAACTGAAAGAAGGAATGAATGGCCTCATGTAAACCAACAGCCCAATAAAGGTTAGAGGGCGTCACGACTGTCGTTTTATGTAATGAGAAACAAAGAAAAGAAACAAAAGGTCTAAAGCCAGGACTTTTTGTGCAGTGAGGGGGGCAGGTGCAGCATGGGAAGAGGTGAAGGGTGAGCTTGGTGTGAATTTCGTCACCTTAGGCAATATAGTGTCTCATGTGTCCACTCTGGAGCTCATAGTGAAATGCCATAACTGTTACACGCCACAAAATCAGGCACATTTAGGGTTTGTGATGGTATTATATATATATATATATATCTTAACTAAATATAATCTAGCTTGCTAGAAACCTAAAACTATATTGGCAGTAAAGTAGAAGCGATCTATAGATTGCAGTGAAAAGCGTGACCATCAGAGGACTTTTTACTGACGCTCTCTGTTCCAAATTACCCCCCATCCCCTCATCTGTCAGCATGCAAAAACTCAATTGAGTCAAAACTCTTTCTAACTAGCAGCACGCTATCTTGAAAGGCCATTGGTCCGATCAAACCAAGCAGCTTCCCAGTAGCCCGTTGTGGTGATTCAAATGTCAAAAGATAACAGTGTCTTGAAACACAATAAAAAGAATACAGATGACGACTATGGTGTGAAACCCGACTCTTGCTTTCCTGAGCTGAAACTGGAGAGTCCCCTACCTGGGAAACCTGTGCCAAGAGGTGACACAATGTCTCTGGGATACAAGGTAGCGGATAGGATTTAGACTCCAGGTTTCATAGCCTCAAGTCACAGACTTGTTGAATACAGCCTCCAACTAGCAAACCTTCAAAATTTGAACCTTTTTGAATTTGAATAGGTGGATGTGGTGACTTGATTGTTACTATTTATATGGATCCCCATTAGCCACTACCAAGGTACCAATACAATAAAACATACAAACCCAAAATTCATTCAGAACATCAAAATCAACAATTTACTGTATACTGTGCCATTAAATATTTCTTCATTTAGATTTTTTTTAAACCTCATTTTACTTATTAAAAAACATGTAATGTCCGATGGCAAATCATTCCATATTTTCATTCCTCTATACATTAGTCCGTTGCTTTGTATTAGTTTTTGAAACCGGAAGCAAAAAAATATCCTTTTGATGCATGCCTTTCTTCATTTAGATTTTTTTTAAACCTCATTTTACTTATTAAAAAACATGTAATGTCCGATGGCAAATCATTCCATATTTTCATTCCTCTATACATTACAGTCTGTTGCTTTGCATTAGTTTTTGAAACAGGAAGCAAAAAAATATCCTTTTGATGCATGCCTGGTGTTAAAATTATGACTAGCACTACAATACAAAAGTTGACAGTACAGTACACTTTGAACTCTAGACACTGAAATATTTCTTATAAAACAAAGCAGAGAAACAATTGTCCTATCCTTCACAAGTAGCCAACCTAGAATTGTGTGCATTCTCACAATATCAACCCGTCTATTACAGTTCAGAGTAAGTCGTGCAGCTCTATTCTGGACTAACTGTAATTTTTACAAGTCTTTACTTGATGTACTCGACCACACCACTGGACAGTAGTCTAAACAAGTAAGAACCATTGTTTGCACAATTTGAGAGATGCAATACTGTGGTAGAAATTTTATCTCTACCACAGTAAATCTCTTAATAACTGATAGACCTCTTCCCATAACTATTACCATATTTTCTATCTGTTTTGACCACTTCAGCCTACTGTCTAACAATAATCCCAAGAAGTCTGATTTCCTCTACCTGTTCAATAGGCATACTCTTAACAGACAAATTTAATTGTGGTTTGAGTTTAAGTTTAGAATTTGATCCAAACACAATACTTTTGTTTTTTGTCAAACTTAGAGCCATCTTATTATTCCATACCCACTTTACCACTAATTGTAACTCCTCATCTAAATCAACAGATCATTTTTCAATTGATATTGCTGGTAGATATAATGTTGTATCATCTGCGTACATAACTGTCCTTGAACGCTTTAAACCCAAAGGAAGATCATTGGTAAAAATAAAAAATAACAACGGTCCTAAACAACTTCCTTGAGGCACACCACATTGCAACTCTTTCACTTCCGAATAACTTCCATTATAAAAATACACATTGCCTCCTATTAGTCAGCTAACTTTTAAACCAATGTAAAATCAGAAGTGCATTTATAAAATTTTAATTTTTCCAGCAATAATTTATGATCTAATACATCAAAAGCGGAGCTAAAATTTAACAATACTGCTCCTACTAAATTATTATCATCAATCTGTACTAAACAATCATCTGTCATCTGTGTTAATGCTGTTCCTGTTGAATGTCCTTCTCGATATGCATACTGAAAATCAGAGAATAAATTATTCACCTTAAAGAAGAATTGAATTTGTTCACAGACTATCGTTTCAAACACTGTACTAAGAACTTGCAGTAAACTTATTGGTCGACTATTAGCACCATTAAAACTCAGTGCTGCATTTTTCTGTAAAGAAAAAGCCTTTGCTTCTTTCCAAGTTAAAGGGAAGATCCTTTTTTTTAATACTGATATTAAAGATGTGGCAAATTGGTTCCGCCAAACAGGTGGCTGCTAAGGCGACCATCTAAGTTCTCCATTCCCGATGGTTTATCTATATTTTTATTAATTTTTGTTCCACTTGTTGTACATTTACTTTGTTCAATTCAGACCATAGGACTGGCTTATCACTTATAATTTTTTTCAGTTTGACTTTCACTTGATGGAATATTATCAGTTAACATTTCTTCTCTTTGTTTATGTACTTTATTTATGAAAAAGTCATTTAAGTAATCTGCAATTTCATCTGATTTAGTTAAAAATTAATCACCTGTCTCAATAAAAAAAAGGAATTAGACCTGATTTCCTACCCATTATTTCATTAAGAATATTCCACAATTTTTTGCCATCATATTTATATTCACTTATTTTTACTTTATAAAACATCTTTTTATTTTTCCTATTAATTTTAGTTACTTGATTTAGCAATTTGCAATAAACTTCCCAATCCTCCTTATTCCCAGTTCTGTTTACTATACCCTTTGCCACATCTCTTTCTACCATAATGTTCTTCAGTTCATTATCAATCCATGGTGCCCTAACATTCGTCACTGTGTGTTTTTTCATAGGTGCATGTTTATCCAACAAAGAATAAAATAATCTTTCAAAAACTGCTAATGCATCATCAGGATGATCTTCCTTATAAACATCAACCCAGCATATATTATTTACATCTTTACAAAATACTTTCTGACAAAATTTCCTATATGATCATTTATAAATTACTTTTGGTTTCCCTTTAGGGACCTATTATATTATGATCACTACACCCAATAGGAACAGATACACCCTTAGAGCACATTTCCACAGCATTTGTATAAATATGGTCTATACAAGTAGATGTTATCTCCCCAAGAATATTTATATGAATTCTTGTTGGTTGATTAATAACTTGTGTTAAATGACATGCATTAATTACATTCACCACTTTAGTCTTCAGAGGACAAACCGGAGACATCCAGTTAATGTTTAAATCACCCATCAAGTAAATTTAATTTCCAGTATCACATACATTATCAATAATTTCACACAATTCACTTAAATAACAACTGTTTGCACATGGTGGTCTATAGAAGCAACCAACAAATAATGATTTGACAAATGGTAACTGTACTTGTAGCCACAAAGCCTCTACATCTACAGACATGAAATCTTGTCTTATCTTTACTGGAATATGACTTTGAATATATATGGCAACCCCTCCACCATATCTATTTCTGTATTTCCTGTGAATATTATAACTATTTATATTTACTACATCATCTGAGAATGTTTGATCAAGATTCTGTTACTGCTAAAACATGAATATTATTTGTAATAAAAACATCAGTTATATCAACAAGTTTATTCCTAAGGCTACAAATATTAATATGAGCTAATTTTAATCCTTTCCTAGGTAACTTGATTAATACTGACATAATTTCTAAAAAAAAAATAAAATCTTAATTCCATCCAATTTCCTCAAGCTTACTTGAAGAAGCCAGAGGCCTACTTTTATTTCCCATTGCTGCCCTTTTTGACTTTTGATGGTGGATATGTGATTAATTTATCATAACAAAGATATAGGCTATCTCTCCCCTCTCTCTAGCAGCTCTCAATTCTGGCAAAAGCTCCTTCCTCCTTAAACGCACATATTCTGGAAAATCTTCATTCAAGTATATGTTTGTGCCTTTGAAGTATTTTACTCACTCCAGCAGTGCTTCTTTGTCGTTATACTTAAGAAATTTAACCACAATGGGTCGATTAGAATTCCCATTTTTCGTCCTTCCTATTCTATGTGCTTTCTCCAAGGTAAGCTGTAATTTCTCTTGAATCAACTTTTTTACTTTCTCTTCAGATTCACACCATTTCTCATTTGGAGACTCAGGAATGCCCTCCACCACTATATTGTTCTGCTTGCACTGGCCTTCCAAATAATTGGCTTTAGCATCTAAGACCAAAAAGATTCAGCCAGTTTATGTATGTCATTTGTATTTGATTTACATTCAGTTGAAAATACTATACAGTTAACTTTTAATTCATCCACCTCCTTCTGAGTGAACTGGAGACTTATCTTCAAGTCTTGTACCTCCTTCATGAGCTCATCTACTCTTTGATTCATAGTAGTCATAATCATTTGTGTAAAAGTTTTATAACTGTATTATATTCTATACTGAGGGCATTCTTCCTAAAGATTCCTAAGTTTGTTTTTAAACATGATTGAACAGCTGTAAAACACTTAAAATAATTGTAATTCTTCTAGCAAAAACCTAGTATAACATTGGCTTCATATGATGAAGTAAGTGGATACACATGACAGCATATGTTACTTCATACGATAAGGAGTCTAATATTAGTTTCTCCTGAGATTTGACTCGCCGTCGACTAAGCAACAGAGTGAGCGTTTGTTTGTCAGCTGCTGTGGGAAATGGTTAGTCAGTCATAAACAAGTGAGTTTGTATTTGCGTGTGAAGACTTTAGATAAATCTTTGCTGCACCAGGAAACAGGTGAACACACACAGATGTTGCTTTTTGTGCTTTAATGTATTAGAATATCTATAGATGGTTGTTAAGAGACGTTACTCAGTCCTGTTTTTAGTTATTCATAAATGAGCATTAACTCTCATGCCTAAGGTTCATTTACTCATGTTTTTCTCATAAAGTATACCCAGAGGGCAGTTTTATTGCTCTGATTTTATTTCACAGATCTGGAATTAAGTTCTCCATGTTTGATTTACATCACATTTGTCTAGATGTTTCTCCTTAAATACAGGAGAAATAAAAATAGAAATCAATCAGACAGATGTCAACATAAAAGTGTAGCACAAAATATGGAGAGTATTATATAGAATACTTAGGAAAGAATTTGAAATCTTTCTGATATGAGTCAAAATTAGCTAAGTAATCATGTAAAAATGTTTGCATTTTTCATCTGTACGTAAACAACGTTTTGGAGAGTATCACAACGCATGTGCGTGCTTTCCTCTGAATGTAAACAAGGCGCAGCGCACGTTGTGATACTCTCCAAAATGGCGCCAGGGTGACGCGGAGGAGATGACTTGTTGAATAAAGTCATTATCTTTGTTTTCTTTGCGGACAAATGTATTCTTGTATAACTCGTATAAAATGACCAATGTCCTTATTACATTTCTGTGCTTTGATCGTGGTAGTGCCCTTGCCATCTATGCACGGTCAGAGAGCTCTCTGATTTCATTAAAAACATCTTAATTTGTGTCCCGAAGATGAACAAAGGTCTTACGGGTTTGGAACAACACGAGAGTGAGTAATTAATGACAGAATTTTCATTTTTGGGTGAACTAACCCTTTAACTTTAAAAAATCAAGTTCATGTTTTACCAGGGAAAGGAGTGGTTTTGATGCACACGTTGTGTTTATTGTATCTTATAAGAAAACCCGTGAACATGCAGATCCTGTTTTAAATAACGTGAAAAATCACTTTTTAAAACGGTTGTTTCTAAGCAGATTTTGACTCATATCTTTGCAAATCTGAGCACAGTGTGAGACATTAGTGGAATCTCTTCTGAAACTCTAGAGAAGACTTTCAACCTTTTTCTGGAGACAAATTCTGGAGATTTAACAGACGTCTCATCTCACTGATCTTTTGGAAAAACACTAAAGAGATCTCTGTGAATTCCCTCCTACTATAGCTGGTCTGAAATTTCTAAACTAAATGGTTTACTTTCTCCTCAGCCTTTTTTCAGGAGTGTCTAGTAACTTGAGAGTTTAGATCCCTCCTAAACCCCGCCCCCAAACTGATTTTAATCCCTGTCACCACGGCAACTAAATTCAAATCCAACCCATTGGCAGGAGGGACCATGGCAACATTTTAGTGCCGGCTTGTACCCTGGGTGTCTGGGCTGGACAGGAACACGTTGTATAGCCCAAATCCCCAGGGATGATGGTGTCCGTGTCCCTTTTTCTGTGACCTCTGGCTTCCATGTGGGTAAAATAAACAGGGGCGGATGGACCATGATGCTCTCAGCTGTTATCTCAGGCTGAGCTCTGTTTCCACAGTCGCTCCTCTTGGGAGCTTGGTTAATGATTACTGTCACCACCTATTTTCATAAACACATCATAGCTATACTCCATGCATCGGCCGCACACGTGTTTGCAGATGATGGATTTTCAGTTTTGTGTCCATTTTATCTTTGATGTGGCTTCTGTGGTGGAGATTTTGACCGCTGGTCTCTTTAAATTACTATAGAGTCTGAGAAACAAACAAGTCTTTGAAAAGCTTTTTTCACTGAATGAAAGAAAGATAAAGACAGGGAGAGAGACGAAAGAGGAGGGAGGGGTGAGTCAGCAAACACCATCGCTACAGGGTGCAGTCACCTGGCAACTGAGAGATAGAGTTTCAAGCCCTAAAAAGATCTAGACTAAACGCTCAATCTATCTGTGCCTTCTCCAATTAAACTAAATCGTATAATGGACACTGAAATGTACGGTGTGTATTTTAAAATTGTAATTATTAAATTAAAAAAATAATAATTTAAAATGTAAGTTCCTTTCCAACTAAGATAAATGGTATATTGGACACGTGTCCAATATAACAATGTATATTTTAGAATTTGAATTCATTTATTAAATTAAAATTAAAATGTTGCATTATTTAAATTGATTTAAAAATATTAAGTCGGAACCAAATATACTTCATTTGTACAATTTGATTGATTTAAAAAGTTGTTCAGCTCAAATATATGGTCTATTGGACACTTAAATGTATATGTATTTTAGAATTGTAATTATTGTATTACATTTAAATGAAAAAAAATGTTTTTGTGTTATATTTGACACTTAAATGTACAATTTGTATTTTAGAATTTATATTCATTTAAATTTAAATGAAAAATTCAAGTAAATTTTGTTGCATTATTGATTTAAAAATGTTCTGGAAAAGTCTGAAGTAAATATACTTCATTTGTACAAACTCAGCGTGTGTATTTTAATTGTTGTAATTATTATTTTTTAATTGCAATTTTAAACTGAATTTAAATGGACATTATAAATGAACAAAAATAATAATATTAAAACTAATTAAAAGCAAAAGCATTTTCATGTGCTTATACTTCTAAAACAATACTGTAATATTTAAAATATTATTTGATATTTATTTTTTAAAGTTTGAAGCATGTTACAATTAATTAAAATTGTATAATTTATATCTGCAGCATATACACACTGCATTTGTTTTGTACAAACTCACAAATGCAGTGTGCATTTTTTTTTTTTTTTTAGATTAAAGTTGTGAACTTAAGTAACATTTGCTTATAATAATATAAAAATAATACTAATAAAGAAAAATACTAACAATACTCATTAAAAAAAAAATTACATTTATAAATATACGCACTTCATATTTACATGTTTGTATTAACTTTTTTTTCTTGTAGCTTGTTGGAATTATTTACATAAAGTTTATACTTATTTACATTTTTATATTAACTTGTTTTCTTGTAGCTTGTTGAATTATGCAAATAAAGTATATATTTGAAAAATATGCAGTCTGCAACAGATATGCTTTTTTTTTGTACAAACTCATGAGGATGTGCTCATGTGGATTTTAAATCAATATTAGAAAATTAGTCTGCAATAAATATGCACCTCTCTTGAGTTTTGTACATATTTGTTATTTGTGAAACTTCCCCTCTCCTTATCGTGTCCAGGTCGAGTGTCACTCATCAGGGGAACATCCCTGCAGATGAGGGGGCTTCTCCTGGAGGACGAAAGCTGGTATGAGTGCCGAATCCTCCCGCTAGACAAAACCACAGATGAGACTAGCAGCAACGGGAGCTGGACTCTACTCTCCGTTACAGGTGAGACTCACTATCCAACGAGTAGACCTGAATTATTTATAGTAAGAGAAGATATCCAATTTTACCTGTAGTCTGAATCAGAACCATAACAGCAATTCTCTTTTTGTAAGATCAGCGAGACAATGCCATTATACTCATCCCACAGTCTCCAACCCAAACACGACTCCATTCAAACATGCAGTGAACAATGAATGAATACATGCACCTGTTACCAGGCTGTGCTCATGCACCTGTTCAAGAGTACGCTCTGTCTCTGTCGGCCACACCTTTAGGCCATTTTCTGACACTCAGACTCAGTGTTGGCCAGATTACAGAAGCCGCTTGAGGTTTGTGCTGACATTAGGTTCAGTTTTCAACTCGTTAGTTCTTTGAGCCACAGGACGCCAAGCAGAAAGAGCATCTTGCAGGCCTGGCTGGACTCCACTGTGGCTTTCACTAAAGTAAAACAAAAAAAAAAAAAAAAAAAAAATTGAGGGTGCTACTTTAAAACTTTAGCTTTCAATGCTGTTGTTAAGAAAGCCCAGGTCATTCTCTGTGTTACTGACCACCCACTACATACTGAGTTCCAGATGCTGCCATCAGGCCGTCGTTTTAGAGTTCCTGTATACAGGACGAAAAGAATTAAAGATTAATTTGTTACTGTGGCCATTAAGTTATTTAACAAGTCTGGTGGGGAGGAGAATGTATTTGGTATACAAAATTTACGAACTTGAGTAGTGCCTGGTTGAATTTTAATGTATATTTGGGATATTGTATGTTTACCTTGTATGCTTTTATGGGTGTAATGGTTATGTGTGCATGGATATGGTTAGTGTATTGGCACTTTGCTGCAATCTTAGTTTCCCTAATGGGACAATAAAGTTGAGTCTGTGTCTGAGTCTGAGTCTGAGGGTCATTGTCCTGTAGGAAGATATCCACATATGATCATGGAGCTCAACTAGAGTGACCATCAGCTTCTTGGTCACCACTCTAACCAAAGCTCTTCTCCATCAATTGCTCAGTTTGGCCAGGAGGCCAGCTCTAGGAAGAGTCCTGGTTGTTCCACTTGTCTTCCACTATGGATAATGGAGGCTACCTTCTTCTGTGAACCTTCAATGCAGCAGAATTTTTTCTGAACTCTTCCCCAGATGTGTTGTTTGAGCTCCTGTCTCTGAGCTCTACAGGCAGTTATTTTTTATTTATTTATTTACCTCAGGGCTTGGTCTTCGCTCTAATATGCATTTTCAGCAGTTAGACCTTTTATTAAGACCTGCCTTTCCAAATCATACCCATTTAATTGAATTTGCCACAGGTTAGCTTCACTCAAAGTGTGGTAACATTTACAAGCAAAATGAATGATCCTGAGCTAAATTTCAGCTGCCGCAGTATGAATACTTATGCAGTGGAAGTTTTTTAACTTTAATAAATTTGCAAATTTATTTACCTCAGGGCTTGGTCTTCGCTCTAATATGCATTTTCAGCAGTTAGACCTTTTATTAAGACCTGCCTTTCCAAATCATACCCATTTAATTGAATTTGCCACAGGTTAGCTTCACTCAAAGTGTGGTAACATTTACAAGCAAAATGAATGATCCTGAGCTAAATTTCAGCTGAATACTTATGCAGTGGAAGTTTTTTAACTTTAATAAATTTGCAAAGATGTTAAAAACCTGTTATTTGCTTTGTCTTTATGGTGTATGGAGTGTAGATTGATGTGGGAAAAAAAGTTATTTAAAGCTGTTTAACATAAGACTGCAACATAACAAAATGTGAAAGAATACTTTCGCAAGGCACTGTATGAACCTATATGAAGCTGAAAATTCAGCTTTGTTATCACAGGAATAAATTACATTTTAAAATATATTCAAATAGAAACCAGTTATTTTATGTTCTAATAACATTAATTGCTGTATTTCTGATCATAAAAATTCAGGCTTGGTGAGCAAAAACAACTTTTTTTCAAAATCATTTAAAAATCTTACAGACCTAAAACTGTTAAACAGTAGTGTAGATTTATATTTAAAATGTTTAACTAGAGTATGTAATTCAAAATCGAATTGAATTACAATGCCTTTTGTTAGTAACTCTCCAACATGAAGAATAACTCATTTATGAACTGCTCTTTATAACATCACATTTGATCGTTAATAAATCTTTTCAGTTTTTTTGAAGATCATGATGACTTACTAGTGTTTTCTTTACTTACTCCTGTGTCTAGCGCCTCCTGTGTTTACGGAGACCTCCCCTCCTGGAGTTGAAGTGTTTGTAGGGAGATCGGTAACTCTGAAGTGTGCAGCTCAGGGAAATCCACGGCCTACAATAACCTGGTCTAAAGATGGACGACCTATAAATCCTCAAAGCAAAGTAAAGGTGGGCTGTTAGTACTTAAAACCCCATGAAATGGTTGACAAATGCTATTATCTTCCCTGTGTCGATATATTTCCTATGGAAAGTTGGGTGTGACATATCAAAGTGCATGTCCTTTTTTAAACAGACAATAACGTGTAGTTCACATCACAGCCTGGAAAAAAAAAACTATGATTTACTACTTGTAAGTGCTCATTTTGGAGAGCATTTGATTGGACAAAAACATGTATACACCACTCCAAACAATATTAGTCATAAGCATTTTTAATACATTTTCCTGGAAAAGGAAGAAGTTTGTTTTGTCAACTTTGCGGCTGTACTCACTTTGACCTTAAAGCTAACACAAATGCAATGGAGGATCACATCTAGAATATATTTATTCTGCACTTCATATATCTCATTTGGATCCTATAGATCATGAATGGAAGTGTATCTTTCCATGCTGTAAGCAGAGAAACATCAGGCCAGTATCAGTGTCACGCCTCCAACACTGAAGGAAATGTGACTCACCTCACAAAGCTCAAAGTCATTGGTAAGTCAACACTGATGTTTTCTCCTCATTTAGGATGATTATCTGTATTGCTCAGGTTAGGCACATTGAAACGATCTGAGAAGTGTTGGGGAGACCATTATACACCTTATCAGACTTGCTCATAAATATTTATTAGATGGTATAATGTTTGCCCATTAATCATAACTAATTTGGTGGAAATAAGGTTTGTGAGTGTGAGCCATATTAGAATTACTGATGCAGATTGCACATGTATTGGATCGAATTGCATGTAACTGATTTGCAGATGTTTCTGTTTTGGTCTTAAAATATGGTTATTGTCCCAAAAAAGAGGAAGGGGGGCAATTTTCACAGTAGTTGCAATAGTTTTGAAACCCCTGGCTCATGCCATAATATTCCACATGAAAATTATAAGCTTTTATGATTGAATGGAATTTATTACATTACATTTAAGCACTCTTCCTTTTCAAGTGTCTGTAGCTCACTGTTTGCGTTTGCCAAATGCTTATTTGTATTGAATTTGCATATACAGTACTTACAATCTTAAAAGTATATTTTAAAATGTATATATGCGGTTAATACAATATTAATGAAAGGCCGCTTAAGTGTACTTACAGAGAGTACACTTGGATGGCTAGGTTTCTGAACACACTTAAGTTTAAAAAGTGCACTTTGTAATAATGTAAAATAAAAAATTTACTTTAAAGTACATTTAAATCATTATGTTTGAATAATCTTTTGTCAGGCTTTATAGAAGTACACTTATTTTGGTGCATTGACAAACATGCTAAAGCACATGAAAAGTACTTGATTATAATTTTAACTGTAGTGTGTTTGATATTCTGTTTAAAGTTAATATATTTTAATTTAATAAAATTGCAACTTTATCATGTGTAATTAAAAAAAATAACATTATAGTAGTATAAAGTATATTAAAGTACATTTGAGTTTGCCATTGCTTGTCAGTACATTCAACAGTACACTTTAACCACATTTCAAAGACAATAGAGTAATTATGAAATTACATATAAAGATGCATGTAAGTCCTGTGTGTGTCAAAAAAGTCCTTGAATGTTTAAATAATTGCTTTTAATATAAATTTAAAATGTAATACATTTCTATTTAATTGTAAATAACATGCAGTTAAGTTTCTGAAAACACGTCATTTACTTTGCACAAGTATATTATTTTATAGTCTATTATTTCCATAATAAATAATTTTTTCTTTTTTCAAAAAAAGTTAGCAATTTTTTTTTTTTAACAAGGAAAAGCAAGTGAAACGTATTATTCGTATTGCTGCAATAATGGAACATTGTGTTTTATTTTTCTAACAACAGGCCCTCCAGTGATCGTAATTCCTCCAACGGACACTGTTCTCAACATGTCCCAGGATGCCAAGTTGAAGTGCCAGGCTGAAGCTGATCCACCCAACATGACATATGTGTGGCAAAGACAAGGAGAAGATATTTATCACATTGAGTGAGTTCTCTTCTAAAACTGTGAACTTCCACCTTATTATTTACAGGTAACATGTAGCTTATGCAGTATCCATGTGTGTTTGTTTTAGGTCTCTGAAGTCTCGTGTTAAGGTCATAGTGGACGGTACACTTCTCATATCGCGTTTGACTCCAGAGGATTCTGGGAACTACACCTGCATGCCCTCTAATGGACTTCATGTCTCCCCCTCTGCCTCAGCCACCCTCACTGTGCAGCGTAAGCGTTTCTCATATCATAGTGCAAAACGGAAATAATGAATTTGCCTTTTCCTACACTAGTATAAATTTCACACACTACTGTACTCCAAGTTGAACAAGAAATAACACTAGTTTCGATCACTTTTATGTTCAAATTGATATATACATGAGATATAGAATATAGCACATCCAGATATTTTATTACATTATATATATATATGCATATATAATAAATGCTGTTCTTGATTAACTTTCTGTTCATCAAAGAATCCTCAACCATTGATATTGATTAGCATATTGGAATGATTTCTGAAGGATCATGTGACACTAAAGACTGGATTAATGATGCTGAAAATTCATCTTTGCATCACAGGAATTAAAAAAAATGTATATATATATATATATATTCAAATAGAAACAAGTTATTTTGCATTGTAATAATATTTCACTATATTACTTTTTTATTCTATTTTTCATCAAATAAATGAAACTATAATGAGCATAAAAAAATTTAAATTTTACCCCAAA
This sequence comes from Sinocyclocheilus grahami, assembly GCF_001515645.1. Classification (NCBI taxonomy): domain Eukaryota; kingdom Metazoa; phylum Chordata; class Actinopteri; order Cypriniformes; family Cyprinidae; genus Sinocyclocheilus; species Sinocyclocheilus grahami. The sequence continues at coordinate 15,092 of NW_015505911.1, read as the reverse complement.
TTTAAAAATAATATATATCTTCTTTAACAGACCCAGCACAGGTGATGAAGATGCCCTCGTTGGCCTTCCTCCCCACTGGCATGAGGGGCGTCATTGCGTGCCCCATCAGAGCTGAACCACCATTATCACATGTCGACTGGATCAAAGACGACAAACCACTCGATTTAGGCATGGTGAGTAACTTGCTTTTCTCACCATCCATACAAAAAAGTATTTAACCTTTCATATGTACATTTTATAAGTACACTGCTACTCCCAAGTGCTGTCCTGAGTGCTTTTTCTCCGCTACTTATGTTTGACATATTGATTTTAATTCGGTGACACCATGCTGTGCTTACACTTATACCCCTCTCTTGATGACATAACCTCACATCTTTCCAAAGAGCATTATTTCAGAAAACACTCAGAATAACTGTGAATTTCTTTCAACAGTATCCTGGATGGACACTGACTTCAGAAGGCTCTATAATCATAGTGACAGCTAATGACGATGCCGGAGGTGTATACACGTGTACTCCCTACAATAGCTTTGGGACAATGGGCCAGTCTGAGCCTACCACCATTATACTACAGGTGGGGCTTTACAGAGTGTTGCCATTTTACTTTTTTTTTTTACTTTTGTTTTCTGTAACAAAATAATTATTTGTAAAAATAGATATGTAAAAAAATAACAATAAAGATATTAAAATATGTAAAAATACAAATGTTTATAACTATGGAAGCCCGTTTTTGCTTATATCTCACAATTCTGACTTTATAACTCACAATTCCGTGTTATAAAGTCAGACTGAGGAAAAAAGTCAGAATTGTGAGACAAAAAGTTACAATTACCTTTTTTGTTTCTATTCAGTGGCAGAAACGGCTTCCATATATAACATATATATGTCTTAGAATGTTGTGTGGAAAAAGTGATGGAATGGAAATACAATTAGTTATGGTCAGTGTGAATTTTCAAGCCATAATATAAGTGTTTTCATCTTTTAGGATCCTCCATCATTTAAAGTGTCACCTCGTAAGGAGTACAGACAGGATGCTGGGGGCCTGCTTGTTATTCCATGTCAGATGGACGGTAATCCGGCTCCAAAAGTCAGCTGGAAAAAGGTAAAAGTCATTACACTGTGCTTTACAATTACATTCTTGGTTCACTTGTCAAAGTCAAGGTATTCTACCATATTTTGTAGCACAAACAAAGCAACAGTATTTACAATAAAAAATCCCCCCTTTTCAGTTCTAATAACTAATGGTAATTCTAGTACAAATACCATGTTAAGTTTATAAAGAATTTTTCTGTTTTAAATACTCCATAGACTTCCATTGAAAGTGTCTTACTGTACATGTTTTGTTTGTTCTTTCAAACTAGGGTACAAGTTTAAATTATTTTCTGTGGTAAACAACAAACCACAATGTTGCTGATTGAGCTAAACACATATTTAACCCAGGGCATTCCTGTAATGTTATGAGGTGTAATGTTCAGCAGCAATAGTTTACAACTGCTTATGTAAAACTGAGCTGATTAACATTAGAAAAAATAGCATCAATCATGTGCACAAATATTTTTCATTTTCTCCAAATATTATAATGCACCCCCTTACAGCTGGAAATCAAGTTGAATTAAAATCGGTGTTTAATCTCATTATATGCTTCATTATGGCACTGCTCCTTTTAGGTTGGCACAGCCTCTCGCTCACTGTTCACTGTAGCAGCGAATGGCTCCCTCATTCTGCGTCCTCTCAGTAAAGACCACCAGGGGGAATGGGAGTGCAGCTCCACCGACAGAGTAGCCACTGTATCTGTCAGAACAACAGTCCTTGTGCTGGGTAAGACTTGAAGCATCTAGATCATTACTACTGCACTTGGGCCATGTGATGTTTACTGTAACAGTAAGCACAGACATATTCTGTGTTCATTTTGGGCTTGAATCTTAGCTAAATAAAAGCCCTAAAGGGGCTAAAGGAAATCTAGTGGCCCCTGAGATAGTTGAGTAGTCCTCATCTAGATTGAACTTGCTGTCACACCTCATGTATCACACTACATATGTCACACATATCTTGTTTCCCTCTGATTCACAGGTACAAGTCCACATGCAGTGTCATCAGTATCTGTGATCCCAGGAATTAACCAGGCCAATGTCTCTTGGGTAGCTGGCTTTGATGGAGGATATGCCCAGAAATTCACTGTCTGGTTGGTGATAGAGTTCATCTCTGTAAATCTTAAATATTTTGAAATTGTAGTCTGTCACACTATATTTTTTTGTAATAAGAGCAGTGCTTATCTAATAAATTTACTCTAAATGCAAAACAATGCAAAGCAGAGTCACAAAGCTGCATGCACAAAACAAATCTCAAGAAAGTGCACAAATCAAGAAAGAAAAAATTTTTTGTCGTGCAGCATTGCAATTAGTTGGTAAAAATGTCACTTTAACATTTTTTAGCTAATTTTACGCTACTGAAAAAAGTTAGTAGTGTTGTTGCTACTTTTCACTGGATGGTTTAAGCCTGTCTTCATACATTTTTTTTTTGGTTTTGAAAACTTGCTAACTGTTACAATACACTGCTGTGGGAAGAACGTAGGAGACACGGAGTAGCATTCACAGTCGTTAATGCCGAAAACACGGGATAATCCACAATAGGAGCTGGGCAAACACACGTAGAAACAAATAGACCTGACACAAACTGAACAGACTAGGACTTTTAAACACAGGGCAATCAGGGAAACACAGGTGACATCAATGGAACATAATCAAACTAGACGAGGACAGGAACATGACCAAATAAGGAAACATAGGAAGGACTACGGGGGCAAAATAGGTCCAAAAGTCTGACACTAACATTCTTTTTTTCAGGTATAAGCAGGTGTCAGCAGAAAGGAAAGAGGAAAAGCAAGAGTGGTTATCTTTCTCAGACCTCTCCACTGAGAACAGTCTGTTGGTCACCAATCTTCTTCCTGCTACTGAGTACCAGTTCAGTGTTATGGCCCAAAATAAAATTGGCACTGGGCCCTTCAGTGAGATCACCACTATCACAACTCTGGGTAAACATTAGATGTGCATAAGAAACTTTCAAGACCCTATGAAATGGTTTTATGAACCTAGTTTTCATGGCCGTGAACCATGATTTGTTATATTCTGTTGCTATTAAGTGACACATGATATTAGGAGGATGGAATTTAATTGAACAAACTATTGTACATAGAAAGAAGAGAAAGCCTGTACATTTGAGTTTGAATATCTCCTAATTTTCATCAATTTTAATTAATTTAGTCATTTTCTAGAAATGTACTAGCATATAGATGGCCTCAAAGCTAATAGACATGGTCTAAAAGCCACAGAACTCCAATTTTGATTTCATTGGGTCTTTAAAACCACTTAGTCTGTGTGCTGGCTACCTCATGCAGACTCAAATTAATGTTAAACCATCTGTATTTATGCTACACACTGTGAATAATTGAATAAAAGCAAGCTGTTCATTTCAGTCTCTCTCATTTAATATTTTATTTTACAGATTCACTTCCTGTTGTGGTCAAGCTGGTACCACCTATAAATCTCTCAATCAATAAGAGTTCAGAGGGAATTCTTCTGTGGTGGTCAGTGCCTCAGTCCCATTCTCCACACATTGACAGTTTTGTCGTACAGTCACGCCTTGAAGGAGGGGAATGGATTAATCTGAAAGAGAACATTAGCCCAGTTGAGAGTCAAATCTTTCTTCCAGGGTTATGTAAGGTAAATGTTCTCGAAGACATGATCTGAGATTTTCACGAATCAGTCAGCTTGTCATTTTTGATAAATGCAACCCATTCTCCCTTTGCTTTCATCCTTATTTTGACATTTTTCTCACGATGTATCACTCTCTGAAGGACTGCAAATATGAACTGAGGCTTCTCTCTCAACGTGGAGATCAGCTGAGCATGCCCAGTCCATCAATCAGTGTCTCCACCATCGGTTAGTGCTTCACACATTCCCTGTTCTAATCACCTACTTGTAATATTTCCTTCAGAAATTGTTAGAATTTATTACTCTAAGCTATACTTATAATAAAATCTATAAGTCTTTTCACATACCCAACCATTAAAACCTTTCTTTGCGCTCTGCAGGAATGAATATGTACCCAGCCAGTTCCCGCCTCCTAGACTTTCCTGACCAGCTAATGGCTGGTGTTATGGGTGGAGTAGGACTCCTTTGTCTTGCTCTTATCCTGACCCTGGCAATAGTCTGTTTCATTTTTCACAAAAGGAACCGAAGGCGTAGGCAGAATGTCAAGGGTAAAGAAACAACACTTTGAACTGCTTAGAACTGTTTTAACAGTCTGCCTCAATGTATCCATCTTAGAAGATGCTCTCACTCCTTTACCTCATATTGTTATTCCTCATGCATGATCATTTATCCTGTCACTCATTCCATTGTAAAATTGGTTCCCTCCTTTCAGATCTCCCTACTGCAATAAATAATAACCCTTCTGAAAAGTAAGTTCACCACTCTCACCTCATGAAACCCTTTTTCATTGCCCAAATTTTTCCTATTCATTGCAGCCATTTTGGAATGTACTAAATACCTATTCTTGACCTTAGCAGCCCTGACAACACCCTGAACCAAAGGCTCCTACCAGCTCGTCCACTCTCCTACACTTCCTCTTCTTCCAATCACTCCTCCCTTGAAAAGTCTAGTCACAGTGATTTTCATGCCCAGCGGCAACATCTCCTGCCTCAAGCTCACACTCCATCCCACCATTCCCCCCCTAAGAGCCATCTCCAACAGACATCACTTGCCCCTGTGTCCTCTGTGGAGTTCATCCACCGTGGTCCTGACGGACGCTTTATTGTCGATTCTTGTGAAGATGCCAATATTGTCAGTTCTCAGATCAAGAGAAACCCAAGTCAAAACTCCCATCGGTCATCAGAAAGAAACAGGAGCTTCAGAATCCAGAAATCCCAGTCTTTGAGATCCTACAGGGATGAAAGAAAAAAGCCACCTTTTGTCCTTTCAGTGGATCTTCCACCTTTCGCATCAGATATCCCTTCTTCTAGCAGAACACGATCTATGGCTAAGCACCTTTCATTGAATGGACATTACATGCCCATTCTGGAGCAAGAGTTCTTGGATGGACCAGACCAGACAAGTCTCTCATCAGATAATAGTGACTCTTTTCTCTATCCTCATTCAGAAAGTACTCTGGGTCGGCAGTCCGTGAAACAAGGTACCAAACACTCTACAGCCAGTAACCTGGTTTTGCAGATGGAGCATGAGAGGGAACAAGGAAACCTAAGTCGCTGTTTATCTTTAGCTCGGGAGAGAGAGGAGCTTGAAAAGGAACTGCGCAAGTACACTGTTGATCGAAATCCATATAGTCATGAACAGACAGATGATGAGTATGGAAGAATCTGGAAAGTTCGAGAAACCTCAACTCCTCAGGGTAACTACCAAGCCATTAGACAAAGTCTTTTATCTGAGAATGCCAGCATGTTGAAGGAAAGAGCTGCCTCTTGCATTCCATGGGAGGAAAGACACAGGATTTCTTCTGCAAGCTTGGTGCCCCTACATACCTCTCATGGAAAGGATACCAAGTGTAGGCAGAATCAACAAGGCTACTATTCTATCCAGAGATCCAACTACCAAAGGTCTCGTAGTCTAGACAGAGGGGAACACCAAAAATCACAAACATTGGACCGAAGACGAAGCAGAACTCCTGTTGAGTCAAGTCTTGGCCGTGTAATGGATGAACCCTTAATCTACAAATTGGAGAATACCCAAACAGATGTAGGGCATAGAGGTCAGAGGACCTCAAGCAGAAGTCAACATTATTTTGACCCATGTATTTATTCATCCTCAGACAATCAGCAGAGGCAGACCATAGAAAGAAGCACTAGACAGATAAATCCAACTAGTGTTTATTCAGAGATGAGTGTAGATGGCCCTGATCTTGAGAGCCAGTCTCCATATTCAAGGTCCATGCTGGGCTCAGATCACAGTTATGAGACTCTAGATTATGACCGACCCAGATTATCAGATCTTGTAAATAACAGATCAGTAGAGTCAGGACATGCAAGTTTAAGAAAGCAGCAGACGTTGAACAATTGGTCGAGCAAAACTGTATCTCAAATCAATGTCTCTGGAACAATGCCTCGGAAGACAAAGAGTCTGGGGTCAAACAATTGTAATCGCCACAAGAGCACCCAAAGTTTAGACTCAAAATTATACAAGGACCATTTTTTGACCCCTAATGCCTGGATAGACTCGCTGACACTTGGTAGAGATTCTACAACATCCCCCTTTGCATGCAGACCCAACTCGGTGGCAGATAGGCCTAAAAGTAGTCATAGTTTGCAAACAGATTCATCTGTGCCTTTAGAAAGTCAAACACAAGACCCCCATCATCAGGCTTCTAAATTATATAATAACTCTATGAATAACTCACAATCCCGCAAAAAGCTAGTGTCGGGACATAGCACTCATGCTGCCTTATCAACAGGGGGTTCTAGCTGGCCTCGGCCTTATTGCCCTTCTCTGCCAGCCTTGCCATCTGGAAGACGGAGCCAAAGCCAAGAAGGGGAGAGAGAGGAGGAAGATGAAGATGGGCAGGAGGTTGATGTGGAAATGAACAGATACAGGAAGAGTTCCGAGACAGAGGGAAGCTACAGAAGTTATGCAAGCCAAAGCAGTGGCAGAGGCAGCATGGATGCACCTAACAGCAGGCATTTCTCTCTCAGCCCTCCTCTGACCAGCTCTCCAGAGACCACAGAGGAAAGTGAACGTCCTGAGCCTGAACGGCATGAAAGGTACAACTGGCTGTTCTTTGTCTTTCTCCATATATTTATCTTAAGCTGTTTCTAATGATTTCAATTAATTTGTATGATTGATTCCCTTACAAAAAGTACTATGGGTACTCTTAGTATCTGCATTGATA
>NW_015505911.1:1844-3907 GCF_001515645.1 Sinocyclocheilus grahami | reverse complement strand
GGCTTCTTGTTTCAGAGTTTGTAATGTTGCCGAGCTATTCTCATCCGAAGGAGCTCATTTTTTTGTGTGTGTTTTAATGAGCCTTAGTGTCTGACGATGACGTTTGAGCCGTTTAATGAGAAAAGAAAACGTAGCCTATAAAATCGGTTGATTATCTGCATCAGTGTCTTTTTTTAGGAAGAATCTAATAAACGGATGCTCTTTCAGAGTGCAACTGGAAGGAAATGATTAAATTCACTGCAGGTCATGGGAGTTAATTACATATCACAGCACCCTGTGGTCTGGCCGTCTGCTGAGCCTGACAATAAAGAGTTATGTTTACTAAAAGAGCTTAACTGTTTACAGTTAAACCAAACATTTTTTTCTGTTCAAATGCTTTTCTTATAATAATAAAAAAAAAACACATTTTCATTTTTAAAAGCAATTCAGATGAATCTTTGTATGAGTGTTCTTTATTTTCTGCCAGTATGAAATGTGTCTCTGTACCTACTGCCTACTCACTGAATGTAGAATCTTTGCAAATATGTGTATATGTAATTAATTGTTATATTAATCAAAGTCTATTCAAACAAGACTGTACAAATGAACTCCTTTTTCTTAGTAGGACATGAGAATTGTTCCAGTTGTTTGCAACCCAGTTGTTTTTCGGGAAATAATTTGTACTTAAATTGTTACTTCTTCAAATTCTGAAATGTATTTCACGTATGTGGATTTATACATTGATTAAAGACAACACAACATTGATTTTTGTTGTTGTGTTGATACTACAAAGCCAAATCAGAGTTGAGTTCCTCTATATCCACTAGGATGTGCTGCACTTTCACAAATGAACTAAATAATCTTCTTTCGTCACGTTCGTAAGAGATTTGTAAATAGTTTTATTATATACCTGTTTTCTAATATATAAAAAACATAAGTCTCTGACATTTTCTAAAGGAATCAAGAAGGATTATTGTCACATCCTGACAACAACATTTCCTCTGAATGCTGTGAGCTGTGGGAACAAAGTCCATTTCTTTCTTTTCTTTCTTTTCTGTTGAGCAGTAAGATATGGACCTTTTTCCATTTGTGAACTCTCTTTTAGTGATTGAGTGGACTGTGAAATCCTGACAGGTTACAGGCGGACACATTAGCGTGTGTTCTGAACATAAGGAGCACAGTCTCCATCATTATCTAAAGCTTGCAGCAATTCCACATGCTGCATTAATCACAGCTGAGGTGAAGGCAGAGATGTGTCAAAAAGCACACATACTGCATTTCCCTCCAACATTTTGTCGGTTTCCGATTCTTCTAGTCCTCACTCTTTTTCTAATTTCAGTGTAATATGGCAGGCTTAATTAGTATGCACGAGTTGTAACAATATAACATTAATAATTAACCGTACACATAATGACTAAAGACCCCCCCCTTCAAATATGCACCAGAATTGCCGTCTAAAAGATTAATTGTGAAAGGAATATGTCACAATTCGCATAGGCTACTTCATCAATTCATACATTCTTCACCCAAAAATGAAACCTTATAGCCTCTTGTAACCATTTGGACTTTCTTTGACTTTTCAGTGGAACAAAAAACTTTAAAATTCTGTGTAATGCTGATGACTCTTTTCCGTGCAATTACAGTGAACACGGGAATTGCATCTCTCAGTTTTCACAAATGACGAAAAACAGGTTTGTGAGAGGAAAAAGCATGGAAGTAACTGCCTTCTTTATTATTTTGTACTGTTCTCTGAGGTCCCCTTATAACGTTATATATTTTTACATCAAAAGCATCATAATTTAGAAGAATTAGGCACTTTTCCTGTTTTTTTAAGCGCCATTTTGGAGAGTATCACATACATAAACAAAGTGTGCAAGGTATGTAAGCGAATACGTTGTTTACGCTCAGATCAAAGCATAAACAACATAAACAGTGTATCCGCGAACAGTGCTGCTGACACAGAACAGCATACATTGTTTATGTATGTGATACTCTCCAAAATGGCGCCCTAGGGTGACGCGGAGGAGACGAATTGTTAAAATAAAGTCGTTATTTTTGTTTTCTTTGCACACAAAAAAGTATTC
>NW_015505911.1:0-1448 GCF_001515645.1 Sinocyclocheilus grahami | reverse complement strand
AAAAAAAAAAATCAACAATAACACTTCATTTTCAGTATATTGTTTTTCGCACATTGGAATGTGTGCAAAGGATTGTGGGATCTGAAGGACAAGAGGATACACTTGATGCATCCTTCAAAACAGGCTGAATGACAAAACGTGCCTCGTAGCACCCTCTGATTCCTGGAAAGAAGGAATGAATTAAAAGACTCAAAACTTATTCATTAGTTGGATATCACTGCTAATCTCTTGAAATCCCATGAATGTGCTAAAGAAGCATATCGCGGGGATTTTCAATTAATATAACGTAAACGATTTATTACACAAAAAGTTTAATGCATTGCTTAAGAAGACTTGAAATATAGTACACTAGCCACTCATTTTAATTATTTTTATGGCGTTTCTGGATCTTTTTTGAAAATTGAAAGCTTATTCCATGGAAAGGAAAATAAAAAAATCATTCTCAACGATTCATATTTTTTTGTCCTGCAGAAAAAGAAAGCCATTAGGTTTGGAACAACATAATGTGACTAAATAATGCTAGAGTTTCTTTAAAATGAATGCTCCATTTTGTGTGCGTTTCAGAGATCACCTCCTCAAATGAGTTTACACACTAGACTCATTTTGTACCGTATTAGGTCTGTTCTGACCCTGGCCTTTAGCTGTCATATTGACCTAAATGCAAAACGTCAGTAAAGTGGCCAGTTGCCATTTTGTTTCTGTGCCCTAAAACCAATTACTGATTATCCAATCGCCCTGTGACATATCATTTTGATGATAAGAATATAAGGCCTTTCTGTTTGCATCAAAAAGAGAATGCAGTCAGAGTATTTAGGAAGTTAATTCTTTCCCTCTTTGGCCACACACACATCTAGGGCAAAATTAGTAACTGGCTCATACTGGCTCATATCCAAAAAAGACCCGTGTAGCCAGACTTTTGACCTGAGGCATCGAGTTTGGTCCCATTTGTAACTTCTTCCCAGCTGGAAGTTTTTGAGAACTTTAGCTGATGTTCTGGAAAAGTTCTCTCCAAGTTATGGATGCATATTCAAAGTAATCTGGGACGTCGTTAAAATGTTGCAGAAACTGTCCTACATTTTGATCATTTCTCAAATGTACAAAAAATGTGTCTACGCGTAGATTGCAAATGATCTTGAAATTGTGTGCAGCTGAATGGTTTCAAATCTCTGCCTTAATTATAAACAACGTCTAATTAATATCATTATATATACAAGAGCAACAGTCAGCGTCTAAATACCTGAGAATTGTTTGATTTTCAAATACCTGCAGTACTCCGACTCTCTGCCACAAGGAAAAGTGCGTATGCCTGATCCTGATGTGGCACTAAGCACTTTTCCACATCATCTGTGTGTATGCATGTTTTATAAACAAGTCTTTAATAATGTTCTCAAAACGTTAGCACAAAAAAAAAAAATATATATATATATATATACACTGAACAAAATTAT
>NW_015505910.1:681465-684172 GCF_001515645.1 Sinocyclocheilus grahami | reverse complement strand
TAATTTATTAAATGATCCATCTCAATTGTTTGCCTTTTCAGTTCATGTTTAATTCCTCATTCATATCTGTGCTGCACCTCGCGGCAAGCTTTGTGAACGTCTCATTTATTTGTAATCCTTTCTGCACTTCTCCTCTCAATCACATATTGTTAGTGGATGAAGACAATGGGATGGTGGATATATCACTTAATAACTGGTCTCAGATGCTAATGAATAATGCAATCGTTTGAGTGCACTTAACTCCGCCTTAAAATGCTACTGACCAATCCTGGCTTAGCAGCTGTTGCTGTGTGTATAATTAGCTGAGAAGTTTATGCTCTTTCTAATGGATTTTCACAGAAAAAATAATATGCAGTAAGTGTATTTTACCTTATCATTCAGTTCATTCAGTTCATTACACAAGCAGCAGTAACCAAAAGGGGCGGAGCTTAGCAAAGAGTCAATTCTAATAGAAACTGCAGTGAGATTATTTTGTCAAGCGTTGGTCTGATAATGCAGTAGTTGAAATGCTACAGAACGGACAAGTCTCTCATTGAAATTAAGATGTGGTTTGTGATAAGTTCCCTCACTGCAGAGCGTTGCCAGGTTGGGTTTGTTAATATCCTCCTCATGTTGTGGTGTAATCTGCTGAGGAAAGTCGACTGCTGCTGTACAAAAAGCGGCTCAGTTGTTTACTGAGGAGTCAATTTGAGGTTAATGGATTTTCCTTTTCCTATTTGAGACAATTTAGTTTTCTAATAAGTCATTTTCTTGGAAACTCTGATGCTTGACACCTTCATAGACTTTGCATATTTTAAATAAACTGTATTAATTTGTCATAAATCCTCATGAAAAGTAATGTTGAGGCATATGTTAACAAAGCTCACCTTTAACATAACATTTTCCCCTAAGATTAAAAGGTTAATTTAGTTTACTTTCCTCACCGCTGTGGTCTCGATTTGCATTGTGAGGTTAAAGTCACGAAACTGTGTTTTCCACAATGTATCCTTCTTTTTTAGTGTTTTTGAAAGAAGTCTCTTCTGCTCACCAAGGCTGCATTTATTTGAACAAAAATACAGTAAAAATATGAAATATTATTACAATTTAAAATTGCTGTTTTGTATGTGAATATCTTTTAAAATGTAATTTATTCCTGTGATCAAAGTTGCATTTTCAGCATCATTACTCCAGTCTTCAGTGTCACATGATCTTCAGAAATCATTCTAATATGCTGATTTGCTGCTCAAGAAACATTTCTGATTATTATCAATGTTGAAAACAGTTGTGCTGCTTCATATTTGTGTGGAAACCATGATACATTTTATTCAGGATTCTTTGATGAATAGAAAGTTCAAAAGAACAGAATGTATTTGAAATAGAACCTTTTGTAACATTATAAATGTCTTTACTGTCGCTTTTGATCAATGTAATGCATGCATGCATGCTGAATAAAATTAATTTATTTTAAATTACTTGAGGTCTGCATACAGTATAACATTAGTAAAGGTTTATTTATTGTTATTATTGTTGCTGTTGTTGTTTGTTGTTTTTCTGGTTTAAAAAAAACATTATGGGCCAGATTTACTAAAAGCTTACGCCGATGCAAACCATCTTTTGGCGTTAAAATATTACATGTCAGGATTTACTAAAGACGCGCAGTGACGAGTTTGCACTGAAAAGACGTGGACACAGTTATTTTTGCATCTGACCTTATTGAATATGCATTTGTAAGAGTTTCCCTTTCAGAGACGCAAAATTTATGGGTGGAGGTTATTAAAATGAATCACGCAGTGCAATCAAATTCGTCAAATTACTGGTATTTGCGCCATTATTTAACATCCAAAAAAAGCACGTCTTAAACCAGCCTCTAATTTGCGCTGCTCTTGGTAGATTGTGCTGGTCATTATGAAAATGATCTGGATGCATTGGTGTTTTTTAATGTACGCATTGTCAGTAAATCACACGCAGACTTTTCCCCTCCCATCAATGCTTTTATGGAATTGCACTCGAACGTTAATTTGCCCTGTTTAGTAAATCTGGCCCGATCTGTCTAAATCTCTCCTCATTACTTCACTGTGTCTGAACGTTCACAATGTCTTTGAAGGTCAATTGCAATAAATTCTCTTTTTGGACTTTCAGAGTACGATGAACTTTTCCATTTCAAAAGATCAAGGAAGATTTGATTCTTCATAACATGATGTCTATTCTAACCTCAGGCCTGTTGAATAAAGCTGTCTTGCTTGTCTCTCATTGTTCCTTTAGTCCTGGTGCTGTTGATCCTGACCCTCAAGCGTCACAGGAAGGGCCAGCGCATGTCTGAAGATGAGGAGGACATGCGGGACAACGTCATTAAATACAACGACGAGGGCGGCGGCGAGCAGGACACGCAGGCATACGACATGAGCGCCCTGCGCAGCCTCTACGACTTCCCCGAGGTCAAAAACTCAGACTCGGGCCCTGACCTGCACCCGGTCCCACAGTGGATCCAGAACAGAGTGGTTGGAGACGGCGGCCCGGCTGATTTCACGGTTTTCAAAGGCTATATACGCAAGAAAGTGGAGCAGGCGGACGCAGACTTATCGGTGCCGCCGTACGACTCGTTCCAGACTTACGCTTTCGAGGGCAGCAGCTCGCCGGCTCTCTCGCTAAGCTCCATCCGTACGCTGTCCACCACCTCGGAGCAGGACTTCTCGTACCTCAGCGACTGGGGGCCACGCTTCAGGCAGCT
>NW_015505910.1:674286-677793 GCF_001515645.1 Sinocyclocheilus grahami | reverse complement strand
TTTTTTTTTATATATCGATTTTAAATATCAACTTTTTCCGTTTTAGTATTGTAGTTTTTCAACTCAGTTTATTTCAGTTTATTTCAGCTAAGGTTTAAGTGTTGTAAGTTTATTTATATTTGAGCTTTATTTCAACTGGTGAAAACAATTTTTAAGTTTTTTAAGTTTAAGTTTGTTCACATAATATTAGTATTTTATTTTATTTCAACTTTGTCATGCAATCATTTGTAGTGATATCAATTTGTCGATGCTGAAATAGTCATTTAATGGGGCATTTTTCATTATTTTATGAGTGGCATTTCATATCAGCGTTTTGCATATGCATTTGCATTGTATTAATATTTTATAGTACTTATAGTATTTATTAATATGTTTAATATTTTATTTTTATGTTTTCACTTTCACTTTTAGGATTGTTTTAGTAATTTTGTTATGTGCTTTTGGCATTTAAATTATAATTTGTCATTAAATAACATTTTTAGCTTTATTTTATTCGAGTGTTAACCATTTCAATACTTTAAATTGTTTTATTTCAGATAGTTGCTAGAGTTAAGTTTTTAATTTGTTTTAATCTAATATTTATTTTTTTTATTTCAGATTAATTATTTTAAGTTTTGCAACACAATATTGATATTTGATATAATTAAAACTGTATTTCAGTTTTAGTTTTAGTTAACAATAACAACAAAGTATTTGAGATGTATATCCACTAGGTAGGAGTTGAGATGATTAGCGTCACTCCCACAGTGTGGATCCCCATGATAAAATCAACCAGAACGATTTCTATAATTGATTGTGCATTGAGACACAAATCGAATCTATCTTCAAATATTGATATTAACGTGACGTGGCGACAGAGCAGAACATCATTCAGTGAAAACAGCCAGAATGATTGTCTGTGGAACAAACACAGTTATCTGCGTTTCAGATCGAGAAAGTCAACATGATCTGCAGGAGAAACCAGGCTTCTGTGTTCATTCTTCATGAGAGAAATGATCAGCCTTTGTTTGCTCCATCAGGATTTGTTTGCGAACAATTATCAACTTGACTTACACACTCATGTCAGTCATCACAGGTCTTGTGATTCGAGTCTAGAATCTGATTGGATGAGCCATGCTTGAAGATGTGCTAAAATAACTGATATACACTGACCTCTATAGTTGCATAAATCATCAGCAGTCACTTTTGCTGAATTTGGCAGAATAATAGATAATTGTGATTGTTATATAGTTCATATAGTATAGTTCAGCCCAAAATGTCAATTAATTTACTGGCCCCCAAGTTGTTCTGAATACTGCATGTATGACTTTCTGTCTAGTGTTAAACACAAAAGGAGACATTTTAAGCATGTTTACAATTTAGTTTTTGCATACAAAGGAAATGCAGCTCAGCGGTTTTACAGTAAATAGTGAATAAAAAGGGTATTTCAAATGTCAAAATACTATATTCCAGACCTTCTAAACTTCCCTGAAGTTCCTGTGTCACAGCATTTTTCAAATGTTTTTGAAAGAAGTCTCTTCTGCTCACCAAGGCTACATTTTAATTGATAAAAGCAACAGTATTGTGAAATATCATTACAATTTAAAATAATTGTTTTCTGTTTGAATATACTGTAAAATGTAATTTATTTCTGTGATCCGCAGCTGAATTTTCAGCATCATTCCTCCAGTCTTCAGTGTCACATGATCTTCAGAAATCAGTATAATACGCTGATTTGCTGCTCAAGAAACATTTCTGATTATTATCAATGTTGAAAAACAGTATTGGCTGTTGTTGTTTTATGAAAGCAACAAACCCTTCACCTTTGCTAAAGTCACAGTCTTGAGTGACTTATTGTTTTAATATTATTCTCCAGTCATCTTTTAGGAACTCTAGACACACTGTTAGTCAGTTCAAAAGGTGAAGTAGTTTATTCATGTCGAGCTCTGAACGTTGGTCAGCATTCAGCAATGGCTCCGCACAATGCTCTGGACATTTCCAGCACTAATTAACTCTGGCGACATCCACTTTGCACACAGCAGCCAATATACACCCTTTACACCCACAGCGCAGGCATCATGCACACTAATAAGGGCACAGAGTCAGAGCTGTTATACGTTTGTGTGCCTCAGTTAATGGGCTGTGTTTGGCTGTCAGTAATGCTGTGGCGTTTTGACTCATGTTTGGCTTTAATGCAGGACGAATGTTACAGGAACGTTTCGGGTTCAATGTAAGTTCAGAGCCTACAGTCAAATCACAACCGGCCTGATAGTCAGCGCTGGTCTCACGTTGCTTAAATATTTCATTATATTACAGTTAATGTGTTACAAGTGACAGATTCTTTTTTGAAGGCGTGAATTGAACTTATTTTCCCTGTCTGCTGGTTTTGACGTCGTGGCTCAGGACTATAGTGAAGAGTTTGAATTTGAACCAGTGTACTAGCATATTAATCTTATGGTTTATACACTTGTTTAAAGATATGGCAGGAATGGTACAGTGAGGGTTGAATGGCATGTGTGTGTTCTTCTTGTGGAGTCAGTCTAATAGTAGACTGATTGTAGTACATAGCAGCACATGACATTTTTTGGTGTTGGTGATTAGCTCAAAAAGTTCAGTGGTTCCACGCATAGTTATTATAGTTTACTAAACCTAAAACTAATTATTATTATTATTTAATGGATTTAACTTAATATATTT
The DNA here is from genome assembly GCF_001515645.1 of Sinocyclocheilus grahami. Lineage (NCBI taxonomy): Eukaryota > Metazoa > Chordata > Actinopteri > Cypriniformes > Cyprinidae > Sinocyclocheilus > Sinocyclocheilus grahami. The sequence continues at coordinate 675,117 of NW_015505910.1, read as the reverse complement.
ATAACTTAAAAAAACTATATATATATATATATATATATATACACACACACACACACACACATATATATATATATATATATAGTTTTTTTAAGTTAAGTTATAAATATACATTTTAGAACACAGTAGAAACATTTAAATAGTTTTTTATTGTAAAATATACTATAAATGTAATTTATATTTCAACTAGTTTCCAAGGCAATTTTTTTTTCCATTTTAAATTAGTTAAAAAAAACTAAAATTAAAACTACTGTAAATTAAAAATGAATAAAAAGTCAAGTCAAGTCAAGTTTATTTGTACAGCGATTTTCACGATACAAATCATTGCAAAGCAACTTTACAGCAAATTAAGTTTCTACAATATTTAGTGGTAGCTTATCAGTGGTGACTGTCAATTAATGTATACATATGGCAGAAATGTACGGAAAAATCGATTTAAGACGTAATAAAACAGACGATGACCACTATTAACAGCAATTATTATATGATGCAATCAAACTTATAGCAAAATGTGGTAGTTCTGTAAGTTGTTTCAGGGTTGGCATCATCTGAGGTCCTCTGAGGGGTTGCATCAGGGGTTGCATCTCTTCTCAGGTGTTCTGGATCCAGACTGAAGCTTGTGTAAATCCTAGTTACCACGGGATGTCAATCCCAGCAGAAACAGAGAAACAAATAGAGACATAATTAGCGTAGCTGCTGTTCCAACCAAGCAAAATTGATTTGTTTAACCCAAACTAAATAATAATAATGTGCATTTGATCAGATATAACTGCAGTACAAGATTATGAGATGCATTATTTGAATGCTTGGCCAAAGAGATGTGTCTTTAATCTA
>NW_015505910.1:668711-671078 GCF_001515645.1 Sinocyclocheilus grahami | reverse complement strand
CCTGCACTCAAAGGTAGACACACATCCGCCATTAAAGCAAGTAACAGTGAGTAAAACAATGGTAATGTGTGTGAATAGAGTATTAGTAATGCAAGCGAGATTAGCAGCAACCACGCTGGTGATGCTAGTGGGCTATATGCTAATAGCGGACTCGGGAAATCAAAATAAAACTAGTGATAACAAGGCGCTCTGATTGTTTTTGTTGTAGAATACGATAGGGGATATATTCACAGGTTATAGAAATGAAAATTATGGTGTATAAAATTGATTTTAAGATAAAAAATTAGACGACAAAGAATTAACTTGACGGAGCTCAAACTCAAAACACACGGCAGCAATAAACAGGGCCAGGTAAAGACCCTCAGAAAACTTGCATAAACATAAAAAAACTAATAAAAATGAGATAAACACATTAAAATAACTGAAATTACAACAAAAAAAAAATAAAAATGAAGTCTAACTAATGATATTAATCAAATCTAATTCTAAATATTTACAAACTTTAAAAGTATCACAATGACACTAAAATAACAAAGATTTTTAATTCTGTATTTCTAGAGTTGTTGATGTGCCAGTGAAGAATCTACCATTGAGATGAATGGGAATGCTAACGGATGTCTTTCTCCAGGTATTACAAACTCCTTCAGTCAGAATGACAGTCTGTCAGACGGCGGTGATTCGGAATGGAACGGAGGAAGAAGTGTAGCAGTCTGCTGTAAGTATAATCTGCAATGGAAATGCATTTGGTGTATATTTGCATCCCTGCTGTGTGTGTGTAAAGTATGTTATTTACATCATGCTGGGCTTATTTCATAGTTCATCGTGTTTGCCAGTGCAAGAGACATAAAAATCCAACTTTCATTCGCTTGGTTCCTGGAATTCAGCAAGGAACCATGAGGGACTGTGGATCTAAACGCATCTGTTTGTTGCAGCATCAGAAGCTGCTTTTATGAAATTAGAACAAAAAGAGCCGCGGCGCACGCTTCCCTGTTCCTGGAGAAAAATATAAAACTGTGAATGGGTCACATCAGAAAAACACACCGCAGTAGTCTGTTCCCGAGCCATTTGCCTTCAGTAATGTCACACATTTCTGAGTGAAAGAGAATTTTCAATCATGTAGATTTGATTTTATCCATTAGGAATTGATTGGATGGACAAGCAAGTCTCTGTGTGACATGATTAGAGGAGAGACGCTGAAAAGACTCAGGATTTGTGAATGCTTACAAGGCTGCATTTATTTGCTCAAAAATATAATAAAAACTGTACAATTGTGAAATATTTTTGCAATTTAAAAGAACTGCTTTCTGTTTGAATATGTTTTAAAATGTAATGTATTTCTGTGATGCGCAGCTGTATTTTCAGCATCATTACTCCAGTCTTCAGTGTCACATGATCTTCAGAAATCATTCTAATATGCTGATTTGCTGCTCAAGAAACATTTCTGATTATTATCAATGTTGAAAACAGTTGCGCTGCCCAATATTTATGTGGAAACTGTGATGGATTTTATTTTTCAGGATTCACAGATGAATAGAAAGTTCAAAAGAACAGCATTTATTTGAAATCGAAATCTTCTGAAACATTTTAAATGTATAAACTACCATCCCTTTTTATCAATTTAATGCATCCTTTAATGATAACATATTAATTTCCTTCCAAACAGCATCTTACTGACCCCAAGTGTTTAAATGTATGTAAATAAATACAGTATGCATAAATGTAATGTGTATATGTTATGTATAATTTATAAAAGTCGAGCTCAAATGCATTTATATTTGCATCAAATTCAGATCCAAATGATGTGTTCTGTATATATTTATATATTTTGTTGTGTGCAGCTGTGAATTCTGGTGTTAATTGTGATGTAAATATCCCGTAACACACACACACACACACACACACACACACACAAGCTGTTATGAGCCGCTGTGTACACACACCTGTTGTTCTGCCAGTTTACCCACAATGACCCACTCTCACTCTCATCTGCTTTCTAAATGTTTACTGACAGTCCTGCAGCTTTGTTTTGCATCGAGGCTTTCCTCACTGCTGCAGGGAATTCAAGCAAAGCCTGCTGGGAGCATCATGCATCGTCCGCCCATTGGCCAAGAACCTAGTGGTGCGCTAGTGATGGGTAAGTGATGTCAGCAGCCTTTTAGATATAACGTCACATTTTTAATTTGAAATAATTAGTATGCATTAATTATACGTTTGATTAATTAATCATATTTTTCATGTTTATTAATACATATTAATATTACTTATTTACTATTTGTTTAATAAATATAAATTATAAATATATAAATTAATCAAAAATGAATTAAAAATATATGTGTGGGTTTTCATATTTATTAATATTATATATAT
>NW_015505910.1:659681-667181 GCF_001515645.1 Sinocyclocheilus grahami | reverse complement strand
TTTAGCTCTCTAAATGAAGAGGTTTGAGGTTTATGTGAAGCAGACATTGACTCGTGTTTATCAGGAATTACAGTCACTCTTGAACAATAGCAACATGTGAGAGAGTAGAGCAGCATAATGCTGCAAAACATGCAGTGTCATGTGTTTTTAGATTCAAGTCAATCCCCCGTGACCCAGCTCATCTGCACTCAACGGCCGAGACTGTATGCAAGACCAATACCTGCAAACACGGCCTACACTTGTCTTTTTTAATTCAAATATAACAGTATAATGGGTTTTTCTGTGTTGGTGGATGCAGTGGAGATACGGCTGAGTGTGGCGTTGCGCAGGAATCAGAGAGAAGCTGATGTAGATGCAGAAGTGATCTCAACAGACTTTAGTCAGAGTAGACGGTACACTTAATTTTAACTGCGCTGTGGAATTGGAATTGAAAACTTTTTTGTTTTAGTATTATTGATGTACTTATGCATTATTTATGTATTATGATGTTTATTAATATTTTAAATTCATTTTTTAAATGTTTTCATTTTAATTTTAGTTTAAGTTTGAGTAATTTTGTTATGTGATTTTGTCATCATTATTAGTATTATAATTATTAGTTTAATATTTTTTAAAAACTTAAATTTATTTTATTTCAGTTTTTGTAATATTGTAATTTAAAATAAACCTTTTTTTAAGGACATTTTCCAATGCAACAATTCTAATTTTCAATTTCTATTTTTTTTTAAGTATTCCATGAAATTCCATGTAAACTTCCTCACTGTAGAATGATGGACTTCAAATAGTTTGTCAATGGCTGTACTACTCTTTCCAGACTGATGGCAGCAACAATTGCTTCTCTAAGATCATTGCTGATGTCTTTCCTCCTTGGCATTGTGATGATCAGTTAATTAAAGGTATTTGATTAGCAGAGCCTACTTAACCTCTTAATTCCTATGTTAACAGTAAGGGTGTCCTAACTTTGTCACACATGGCTTTTCCATTTTGGCTTTATTTTTGTTAAATAAATAATGACACCGTGTGATATGTCATGTGTTGTTGTTCATCTGAGGTTTTATTTTCCAAAATTTAAGACCTGCCAAGGACCAGATTTTTTTTTTGTGTGTCCTCAGAAAACAGAAAACCATGGAATTCAATATGGTGTCCTAATTTTTTCACATGACTGTATATATACAGTGATATGAAAAAATTAGGACACCATATTGAATATATATATATATATATAAACAGAAATAAATAAAAATGGAATTGTGACTTTTTATCTCAATTCTGACTTTTTTTTCAATATTTAAACATAGAATTCAGAGGAAAAATTTGAATTGTGAGATAAAAAGTTACCTTTTCTTTATTATTATTATTATTTTTATTGCCTTGGAAGTGGATATATAGTTAACGATAACAATAATGTGGTTAATAAGAACTGATAAACATTTTTGGCAAATAAAGGTTTGTTTTAAAATGTTTGTATGCATTTTACATGATATCAAGCATTTATTTGCTATCATGATATCCTGCATAGCCACATTTTCAGTTGTCGATTCAAGCATGCCGTATATACGCTGTATAGTGACTTATAGAGATGTAACATTATATATCTGTCGGTGTAAAGCAGAAGGGCTCTGAGAGCCTGTATGTGTGACAAAGTGTTTTGTTCACACTTACTTCCCTTTCACCCCTGGCATTTGTCAAGAGGAGTGACAGCATGAAGACGAGACCCTCATGCATTATTGAAGAGCGGGGCCGTCACACACAGCCTCTCTTTCATTATCTGAGCGCAGTTACAGCACGAGTCCTCTCCAAACACTGGACAGGAATCCCGCAGCGCTGTGCTGGTTTATGTTAGTGTCTTGTAAACTGAGTTATGTGGATTTTCCTATAAGTGATCATCAGCTGATGCAGCAGAAATCACTGCCATACAGAAGAGAGACATGTCATATGTAGGTCAATCGTGTATTTCTATAAAAGTGTAAAAGACACTTGATATTCACTAATATTATCCATTTGACTGCACTGACACTATCAGATGAGAACAAAACTTGAGCTGAATAATCACACTAGTGTCTTCTGCAGAGCTGCTTTACAGCTGAATCACATGTGTTCAACATCGGCACCATCGTCATTGAACTGAACTTAATCAAGAATGAACTGAATTGAGCTGAATAATGACACTGCTGCCTTCTGTAGAGCTGCTTGACAGCAGTTTCAATGTGTCTCGTTTTTATTTTCCTCTTAATAATTACTTATTTTTAATTATTATATTTTTTGTATTAATTCTTATTAATTCTTGAACTCCGTTTGATAAACCTCGCCTCCTGCGATTTGAAGTTACTATTTAAATAATTTAACAAAACATTTGCAATAGTTACTGTATAACTGAAAGTAAAACTAAACCATAAAAACATTTTCATTACTTGAAATAAAATAATCATTAACTAAAACAATGCAATGCATATACATTTTAGTTGTTAAAGCAACTACATTTGAATTTACTTCAATGTGATGTACTAAAATAACAAAAAATGAAAATGGAAAATATATAAAAAATATATATACTCACAAGTTCACATGATGGTCACATGACATGCAGGTATGCATAAAATATTTAATCATATTTAGTAACTGACTCATTTTGATTTGTTTATTTACAGTTATTTATGAGATTTTTTATTATCTAATTCATTTTTTTTATCAATTCATGATCCATCATTTGGGAAACCTGCAATAAATGATGTCACTTCCTTTCTGCGGGATGATGTCATACAGGAACTAGCTGGCTTGTGCTAGTTAGAGTACAGTAGTCAACATTTGAAGTGGATCAAAAAAAGTTAAAGTCGTCCTAAGACAAGTATGGGTATTGTTCCCTCTCAGTCGGTCACTCTCGACGTCACGTCGGAGGACCGACGAATTGGGATCTCGCTTAGAGGGACCAATCTACTTCGAGTGTAAACTAAACGAGCCAATGCACATTGGCATGCGATTATTGCATCCAGCTGCTGCTGATCACAGCGTGAGTATAAGTAGGCAGCAGGTGCAGCGCATATTCAGGTTTTCGCTGAGGAGCCGAGCCGATGACCCGGCCGCTCAGCGGTGGTACAGGAGCTGTGGCGACGGGACGTGACATCTCCGTTCCCTCCTTCAGGGAACGAGGGTTACATACGTAACCGAGACGTTTTGGTTTTAGGACAACTTTGAAGAAAGGTTTTGATCCACTTCAGATGTTGACCACTGTATTAAAAGTGAGTAATATCTCCAGTCTCCAGTCAGCACTTTCCGAGCAAATCACCCTACGAATGTGTGTATTATTTAACATTGACGTGCTTCACCTTTAGCACCAAGCCAGGTTTAGATATTGTGCTTTTATCCGCCATTGATTTTTTATGCCCTAAAATTCCTCACTCTTTGCCGTGAAGAACCAACCGTCGCCAGCGCCGTCCTCCAGGACGAACCGTACAAGATAATATTCAGCCTTTGAAAAGCCTGGACCAAAGCAGAGCGCTTCCAGTGTCTGAAAGTCATTTCCATCTCAATGACACACATCTCAACATCCCTCGAACAGAGATAGAACAAATAACCCAATAATTAGACGTGATTCCGTCTTGAGGACCCCATATTAGCATAATAATGAGAAAGTAATTAGTCATACCTCCAAGAGAGAGAGAGAGAATCGACCGGCTTCGCAAAGTCAGCTATATTGTTATATCACTTTTCCAACTGTTCTGATTGAAAGAATTGCCATGTCGTAAAACTCATCGGTGCCTCGGGAGGAGCCTTTGTGGCCGTCGCCAAATGAAATAACGTGCGCCGCAAGCTGGGTATTTGGACGAGCAGAATTACGGGGTGAGGGGAGTAATTACATTTTATTGTTTCCAGCGTTCACCTCTGTTCTCCACCCGTAGTTCGTCATGCTCCTCGCCATCAGCCTCCCTCTGAGAACATCCTTTATTATGACACTCTCCTCCCCTCGTACACTAAATCTGATCCCCTTTCATTATGCAAATCAATTTCATTTTGAGACGAAAAAGCAGGGAGTTGATGAACAAAGACGGATGAAAAGGACACCAAGGGGTGAAAACTGGAAGCAGGAATGGGGTCCTGGATGAATTTGTACACTGTAAATCAAATTCGCTTGCTTGTCTTCACAGTGTTGTGTCAGTTTTATATTCCAAATGCAATTTTCAAGAGTTTAGATGGACGCTTTTCCTTGGGAATGGAGTGAGGGTGTTCACATTTGTCATTAAAGAGTCTGAGCGTATGAGAGTCAAAATTACAACACAACACTGTGAAATAAAATATTTAGTCAGAAAAGGGGCTGAACTGTAAGTCAAAAGAAAAAGCCTTTTAAAATCTCAATTGTTTCTCCTGCTTCTCAGATGTTTCTGAGGCTTCAGAAGAGATGTACTGTAAATATTGGCTCAAACCAGGCTCAGGATCCTTGTTTTGATGGGGTGAGCGGATGATTTATGGCTCTTCATGCACTGAAATCACTGATATTCAACATACTGGCAGGTAGTTTATAGGTGTTAGGTAGTTAGTGGCTGATTAGGTTGAAGTGAAACTGCACAGTAAAGGTCGTGTTCAAGTTAATAAAATCAGTGAAGTCATTCATTTTAAAATGGAACCAAATTAAACCCTCTTTCGGTTGCATACATTGGCTTACATTTGAAATTTTAGCTACTGACAAATAAATAATTAAGAAATTATATAGCTGTATACTGTATATCATATTATGTATATGTAGATATTGCTCTAAATTATAATAATGCTTTTTGGAAGGTGTACGTGTATCATTTATTTGTATATTATTTATTTTAATATGTGTGTTAATGAAGTTTGGATTTTATGAATTAATAAATTCGTAAATTTATTATTTTATTTTTGTGCATTTATCAACCCCTGGCCAGTGTCCAAAAGAAAATTAACAAATAAAAAAAGAGTGAGCTGACACAATCTAGGCACCGGATGAGAAAATAGGAGCATTACTGTAGTAACAAGTCTAAAGAATGCAGAAATCTGCATGACATTCTCCGTCATGTCTTTCACTGACAGATAAATTTATTTCCAGAGTGTCTGAAGTCAAGATCGCTGCATTTCCCAATCAACTTAATTGAATTGTTGGTGGGCAGAGGAAGCCACAATTATTGTGCAACTTACGGATTGATCAAAGTGAGCCTCCCTCCGAGCAGGGTCACGACCTCTCTCCACATGCGCCGCTGACTGACGCTGAGCTGTCTCAGCATGCCTGCTGATGCCAACGGCACACACACACACACACACACACACAGAGTCGCCACTGGCAAGGTTAGCATCCTCCCCTCCCTCATGTCTTTGATTGAAAATAATGAGGATGTCACTTTGCACTGCAGCATGCTAGCGAACCAAGAGTTTCATTATGCAGACAAATATTTTTTGAAATAAATTAGATTTGCTAAGTGTTCTGGACTGCTGGATTTGTTAAGTTTTGAGTTTCAGAAGCTTCCAGTTGCACTTTATTAAAATGCATGCATGAGTGCAAGCAAGCTGCATTCACAATTAAGGTCTAGATAATACATTATATATATATATATATATATATATATATATATATATATATATATATATATATATATATATATATATATATATATTTATTTATTTATTTAGTGTGCATAATTATTAGGCACTTTGATATTCTGATATTATTTTTTTCCAAGCACATTTGACCAATTCCAAACCACATCAATCTTAATAACTAATATTGATTTTGTATTTAATCATTTATAAGTGATATATAATTGTCCATGAAAGCTGGAAGTGAAAAGCTCCTTACATTCAGGTGTGCAGTATTATTATTATTGTTTTATTTTACTGATAAAATGAGCCAAAACATAGGTTTAACTCAGACTGAGATGTCAAAAATGATTAAATCCCCATGAGAAATATTCAAAACTAATGCAATACAGAAATTACAAAGTTAAGACATGACCATTGGACAGCAAAATGCTCACTGGGTCAGCGGGGTCAGAAAAAAACAGGTGGAGAAGAAAAGACACGTTAACTGCAAAAGTATTAAGAATTAATGTGAAGAATTAGGTGTAAAACCATCAGGCAAGCATTTAGTCTCCAGCACCACCATTTTCCAGAACTGCAACCTTCCTGCAGTCTCCAGAATTGCAAGGTGTCAGGTTCTCAGAAACTTTGCTTGGGTAAAAAATCCTAGAAAATGACCCTCACTTAATAAGAATAACTTGCTGCAGTATTGTGAAATACATTAAGACAATTTTTAATAGGCTTTATGGACAGATAAGTTGAGAGTGACTCTTGAAGGACCAGCATCACATCCTCTTCTACCACTGTTTGAATAATTTATATTCCAGAATCTGGCAGTAAGTTTTAGGAGCTAATTTTTATTCCATTTCTATCCTGAAAAGTCTATCTTGCTCTTTGAAATGAGCTCTTAAAACTTACTGCCATATTCTTGAAGACAAATTCTTCAAACAGTCTGTAACAATCTGTAAGATCTGTAAAGTTGCAAAGACTAAAGTCTCAAAGTCTCAAAAATCCAAAGAGATATTCTTTATAAAAGTTAAGGGTTAACCACGCCTACCTAAAGCGGTTCGTTCTAACACGCCCCCACATGTCTACATCACGATGTGGGAAGATTTGCATAACAAGTTTCACCAGGGACATCTGATACTGTACAGTTCCTCTTTACAAACCTAAAATAATCACATATGACCTTGTTTCAGTCCCTCAGAAATTGGCAGCGATTTAAGATCGCAGAGAGATCGAACGGGAACGTATATCACACTGAGATCCAAACCGCAATACGTAGATCTATTTAGAGACATTGAAAAGTAGCTGAAAGTAGCTGCAAATCAAATGAAGTGCTTTTAGATGCATCACATTACATAAATTATGCTGATCAGCAAAAAAATTGTTACAATACTTGACGTAATTGACATTCAACTTTAGTTTGTACTGCAAAAATGGGCATTTGAGAGCTTTAGTAAAGGAGATTTTTAGACTTTTTGGTCTTTTCCGCTCAAACAATCATTGAAGACTTGGATTAAATCTCCATTTTATCATGTTTTTTTTTCTCCCATTTGGAGCTTGACAGATAAACTGGTCACTATGAGTTGTCGTTGTATGTGTTGCTGTGGTCCAGTAGCATGACAATAGCTCAGCAAAATAATGTAGCACGGTGACAAAGTGCTGCATCACACTCTTCTGTCATGCTGTAATGTGCATGCAGCTTTGGTGATCAAATCCTGATGGCATTTCAATTTATATCTTATTTTATTTTCAATTATTGTACTATTTTTTTAAAAATATTTTTATTTTATTATAGTTAACAATTTTGTTAAAACGTATTATGTCATTTTATTTTTAGTCATGTATATAAATCATATATATATATAAATTACACTTTTTATTGTTGTGTAACACGTAGTTGTCAGTACTCATGAAATCGTGCTCTAATCTTTCAACTCATTTCATATTGAAATAGGACATTGGACATTG
>NW_015505910.1:658822-659671 GCF_001515645.1 Sinocyclocheilus grahami | reverse complement strand
ATAATGTGTTTTTTGAACATTAAACCACATAAACACATTTCATTAGACCAAATACACAAAACACTGTTCTTTTTAGCAACATCATATGACCCCTTTAAGCTAAATTAGTATAGTAAGCATATATAGTATGGTATATATAATTATACATTATTACATTTTAAGATGGCAATTGTGAGTTTCAGAAGCTTTTAGTTTATTAAAATGCATGCATGAGTGCAGTCGAGCTGCATTCACATTCAAGGCTTCAGTGTTATTCTTTATATTGTCAGCGCTGCTGTAACCTGTCCTTTTCTTAAACCTTAAGTATTTTTTATAAACAACCAAGTAGTGCGAAGGAGGCAGAGAGGAGACTCGGTCATACGTCAGGCCGGAAAACACGACAGCATCATTTATCTTTCTGTTGGTACCTCAGAAGACTCGCAAAGTTTCACCAGGGACATCTGATACTGTACAGTTCCTCTTTACAAACCTAAAATAATCACATATGACCTTGTTTCAGTCCCTCAGAAATTGGCAGCGATTTAAGATCGCAGAGAGGTCGAACGGGAACGTATATCACATGGAGATCCAAACCGCAATACGTAGATCTATTTAGAGACATTGAAAAGTAGCTGAAAGTAGCTGCAAATCAAATGAAGTGCTTTTAGATGCATCACATTACATAAATTATGCTGATCAGCAAAAAAATTGTTACAATACTTGACGTAATTGACATTCAACTTTAGTTTGTACTGCAAAAATGGGCATTTGAGAGCTTTAGTAAAGGAGATTTTTAGACTTTTTGGTCTTTTCCGCTCAAACAATCATTGAAGACTTGGATTAAATCTCCATTTTATCATGTTTTTTTTT
>NW_015505910.1:654569-655228 GCF_001515645.1 Sinocyclocheilus grahami | reverse complement strand
TAATCTTTCAACTCATTTCATATTGAAATAGGACATTGGACATTGAAATAGTAGTATATATGTGTGTGTGTGTATATATACATATACTGTATATATCCCTGAGACAGGTGAATCAAAGGTTAGCCAGCTCCTGTTAAATATTCCACGATGCTCAAACCAATATCCATCAAAAACAACATTGCACGGAAGATTCATCATTCATTTATCATCTTAGAGTGTGCAGGTTTGTCCTCTTGTGAGAAGCGCATTAGGCTAATACATCAGCTCCATTTTCAGCTAATGCCTGCGAGTCAATGCTCTCCTCGGAAGACGCCAAGCGGTGAAAAGCGATGGTTATTACATGGATGCCTATTTAAAGTGCTATTGCTGTTTTACAGCAGGTGTTCTGCAGGGGGTTTTTTCCCCTCTGCTGTCAAGCAGTTTAGCATACTTATGAAAATGATCACAATAACATTCTTTGCGTGGAGTTATGGGATAAATCTCAGCAGCTGCAGCGGACAGATTTCAGTCCATAAACACATCAGCCTCTCTGTGACATCATTTATATGGACTCATAAATCAAACACAGTCTATGAACACTGCTTATTATAATCTCTATACATTCACTGTACATCTACACTGTATATATATATATATATATATATATATATATATATATA
>NW_015505910.1:608357-654058 GCF_001515645.1 Sinocyclocheilus grahami | reverse complement strand
TTTTATTACACATAACTTAATTTCTGAATGTATTTGTTTTGTTTTGTTTGCATGTATTGATTACTTGGGTTGTTACCGACATCTGGTGAAAATTTCATGTCAGCAGCACCTTTAGAAATATATTTACTGAGAAAAATAGTGACGTGTTCAATGCTTATTTTACCCGCTGTATATACAGAACATTAGTGTCAGTGCTTCGATTTTGCACTAGTTTCTTATTTACCATTTTACGGATTACATTATTAGCATTAAAACTCAGTGAATTCTGATATATTTATTTTTCCTTTTATGTTACAACCTTTTCTTTGTTTTTAAATGTTTAAACCTTCAAACCTGTAAATATGTCCAGGATTTAAATGTATTTAAATTGGCTCTTTTAAATAGCACATATATGATATGTTTGCTGTTTAAGCGAGCTTGAAATGGAAGTGACGATTAATTATCAGCGTCTTTACATCATTAGTTTTATTAATGTCATATGCAAATGAGAAAGGCAGTGATTTGCTTGCTGTCCCCTAGATGTGGGTAAACAGATCATTACACTTCAGCTTTCTGAGAGAAAGTTTAAAAGGAGTCCCACTGTAAGTCAGGAAACCCATGATAAAGTACTGTATCATCAGAGAGAAACCACTATTTTTCATCTTGAAATCATACGACAAACATGCTAGCAATGTGTTAAATTGTGTTAGAAACATGCCAACAAATGTGCTATCTACACATAAAACATACTCACAGCATCATATGTTAGTAGTCATGCTAAAACTTGCTAGCAAGTGCTAAGACATGCTAACAACATCCTAAAATATATTAGCAAATGTGTCAAAACATGCTGGAAACATCCTAAAATATGTTAGCATATGTGTTAAAACTTGCTAACTTGCATGGTAAATCGTGCAATATCCTAATATAACCAACACATTGAAACATGCTAGCAACATACTAAATCATGTTGTCAAAATGTTAGCAGCTATTAGAAACAAGCTAAAACATGCTATAAACATGCTAAAAGATGTGCTAATGCATGCTGATAACATGATACAATTCTAGCAACATCATTAAACAGGTTATCAGTTGTGTTAAAACATGTCAGAAAAGGCTAGCAACTTGTTAAACCATTCTAGCAATGTTCTAAAACATGCTAATAACATGGTAAATCCATGCAACATGCTAATCTATCTATCATCTATCTATCTATCTATCTTACAGATTGCATAGATAGCATTCATGGAAATTACATTCATGTTCTAGCATGTAAGAGTTACTAGCACACTTTTATAATTTTCCACTATGTAGTTAAAGCTGTTAAATTTCTAGCGTGTTTTATCTTGCTGTTATTGGGCTTTAAAACCTTCAAACGTCAAGCTTTAAAACTATTTCAGTCTTACTGTACATTCTTTAAACTTACAGCAGTTCACAACTAAATTTTAAACATTCTGATTTTCTCAAGCCAACATGAAAGTCTGTCTACAAACCTTACTATCTAGTTACATTTATGCTTTTTGAGAGCAAGTTTAAAGCCTTTACAGTAAGGATCACACTTGGGATCACTAGCAAACCCATGAACTGCTATAACAGATGAAGTATCACTGGAGTGAAACCGTGAGTTGAATGGTCAACATTGACATTTGACCACAGCCGAGTGGATTCACTATGTGAAATCAATCAATAACCTACCCATAAGACGGCAGGTAATTATGAGCATGGGTGATGATGACAACTCAGTCCATGTCTCATTAGCCTTTTCTGCCTCACATATTAGCGAAATCTTTTCATGTGCATTTCTTGTCATTTTTACTGCATACATATCCTTGTGATTTCAAGTGTGTAGAAAACTGCTTTTTGCTCTCATGAACTATCCGCAGTTTACATTTAATCTACCATTTACTAATTTTGAGGTACTCCTTACAGCTATATTTACATACTTTCTTGCAAAATAAAGATATTCACTTAACATATCACATCTGTGTTGAGCAAAACATTTCATTACAGTCTTTTAGCTGATAAAAGAGGGTAATTAAAACCAACCTGCACAATTACACAGCTTTGTGTCAACCGTCCCCTAAAAAAAGCTGCTTTTGTCCCTACTTGTATCCAGGCACATTATTAATTGCCATTATATTCACAATTAACAAGACATAGTAATTACCCCCTCTCTCTTTCCTAATGGCATCCCCATGTTGAATGAATGAGAGTAAGATTAGTATCTCGGAAGGGGACGACAGCTAAAATAAATAATGGTCATTAGAGGGTGTTCACCAATGTGTCTCGGAAGGCAACTTTCTCGTATCCTGCCTATTAGTCGTGCTCGGGTGCGCTGGAGCTTTTTCAGAAAACCACATTTACATTAGAGTTAAAAATAGGTGTGGTGATAATTTGATTAATAGAAACCAAAGCTTGTTGTCAAGGTCTCACAACAGACACCAAGAACATCTGTGTAAGCATGTCACTGACCTAGGTTTGTTTTTGGACAATTTAGATCAAGAAACTGAAGTTTCCAGGAGTTTTTCCTCTGTTTTATCACGTTGTTTTGAAATGCTATTGTATTCCAATTCTGTTGTGAACATTGAATACCAAAAAGCATTTAGATAAGGGCAACTTAACCCTCTCGTGAATATTTATTGAAGTTCTGCAATCTAAATGTAAGAACACCATCTACAGACTTTTCATAACATAACCACACAATTTACAATAAAAGCATTCATTTAAACTTTTATTTACATTCTAAATCATTTAGCCATCGCTCACGCCATCATTCACTAAACCTTTTGGACTATAAATATGGTAAGAAATATCATAACCTTTATATAGTAAAAAATTATGGTAAACTGGTAACTCCCAGTGTTGGGGGTAACACATTACAAGTAACATGAGTTATGTAATCAGATTACTTTTTAAGTAACTAGTAAAGTAACACATTAGCTTTTAATTTAGAAGGAACTATCCGAGTTACTTTTTCAAATAAGTAAAGCCAGTTATATTGTTTCCCATGTACTGACTGAGTGTTGCCATATTGAGAGAAATCATGTTAACATGATGTTACTGTAGTTCTAGACTAAATATGAACACGTATTTACTCATCTCACCTGCACAAAAACAGATTGAGTATTCCTCAAAATGAGTAAAAACAGTGAAATACAAACTCAGACTATTATACAAACCTGCAATGATTAAATACGTTAAATAAGACAAATATCATTTATATATTTAATCCCATTTGATTAACTAATGTCTTTTCTACTGACAATTCAAGCATAGGCTACTAAGCAAAAATGTGTTTCATTTTTGTTGTTGCTGAGTAGTGTTGAACTTTCTTCTCCTGCGTCATATTCTTCATGCAATTAGTTTGAGCTGCGCCCTCTACTGTACAGACATTAATTTACATTTCCTTCAGTCTGAGGGGTATTCATTTCACTTTTGTTGTGAAAAGGGTTTTTACATGTAGACTTAAAAAGTAACTCAAAAGTAACCTAATGCAGTACTTACAATACAAAAATAGTTAAGTATGTAATTTGTTACTTTTGGGGGGAGTAACGCAATAGTGTAATGCATTACTTTACTAAAGTAACTTTCCTCAACACTGGTATCTCCTGAGATCATGAGTTTTCTTGAACAAGAAGCACCGATTCATAAGACTCATTTGTTCCCACGCTGATTTGTTTTTACTTGCAGCGCGCAGATAGAAAGTGCTGCAAGAGTTATTACAGAAATATGCAAGTGTTTTTGATATTTTTTAAATATGTAGCATATTTTGTCATGGAATTAACCATTCTCATGCTTTGCAGGACCCATTTATTTCCACTTTTTGAAAACCGAATTATAGTGATTATAAGAGATTATAGAGAGTTTGCCATTTAAAGTGACCGCTGTACTAATGCTGCCTTCATGAGCTATCGCAGCTTTCCTACTGTGCACTTCTGAAGTCGTAATTACAAGTGTTCAAGTTCTTTGTTGTCAGGAAGAATAGAAAACATGGAGGATACCAAGTTCATTCCTGCCTATTCTTGGGGAAATCTTATTAACGCCTAAATGTATTGAGTTATTCAAACAATGGAATTTGAATACAATGAAGCAGCTCATGTTGAGGATTCTGAATTTTCAATCAAATAAAAGCTGTTTTCACTGAGTAAAATACATAAAATATGCAATATACTCAGTCTTATCATTTACTTCATGAGCTATCGCAGCTTTCCTACTGTGCACTTCTGAAGTCGTAATTACAAGTGTTCAAGTTCTTTGTTGTCAGGAAGAATAGAAAACATGGAGGATACCAAGTTCATTCCTGCATATTCTTGGGGAAATCTTATTAACGCCTAAATGTATTGAGTTATTCAAACAATGGAATTTGAATACAATGAAGCAGCTCATGTTGAGGATTCTGAATTTTCAATCAAATAAAAGCTGTTTTCACTGAGTAAAATACATAAAATATGCAATATACTCAGTCTTATCATTTGTAAATAAGTGCTATTTAATATATTATAAAATAATTGTAGATAGGCCTATAAACATACTGCACAGCTCTAAGCTTGGACATCTGATTGTAGAGTAGACATATCTGTAGTTCACACAAAATTCTGTCATCATTTGTTTGAAACCTGTATGAATTTCTTTCTTCCGCTGAAAATAAAAGAAGATATTTTGAAGAATATTGGTAACTAACAGTTGTTGGTCCCCATTGACTTTCATTGTATTCTTTTCATACTACGGAAGTCAATCCAGCAGCTGTTTGGTTACCAACATTCTTCAAAATATCTTCCATATGTTCCACACAAGATAGAAACTCATACAGGTTTGAAACAACTCGGAGGTGAGTAAATGATGACAGACTTTTAATTTTTGGGTGAACGTCCAAAAACAATGCTTTTTGGTGACTGCATAATTTGTTCATTCATTCTTTTATTATATATATTTTTTTATTTAACCAATACTTTTATCCAAAATGAATTCAGTATGAGAACACTATTGTGTTTAGTGCCACAGCTAGTTACTGCAGCACTGCAGTGGGATTCTGAGTCTGCTCTATACATAAGTCTTTCGTTTAGGATGCATGCCCACTTTATAAATATCGTATTGATCGCTGTTCATGGCAGAGGGCAGTTCGTTTAGAGCGAGGACATACTGCTGAGATAATTGCTGCTTCAGGTTTGATGGATTTTCCAAGTTCATAAACTGTGCAAATAGTATGATCACACTGACACACAGAATATTAATCTTCTGCAGTGAACTCACCCTGCTTGCATTATATACAGTGTATATACAGTATGCCTTTGGTGAAGCTCTATGCAGATCCTGAAGTAGGCAGTTTTTAAAGGTAAAGATGCATTCATTAAATATTCCATCAATCCATCCATCTGTTTTCCAAACCGCTTGTCTTGTCGAGGATGCTGGAGCCGATCCCAGTGTCTCGGCCGTAGGCAGGGACCGTTAAATATTGTAGAGTGTTAAATAATGCAGGCGTAGGGGTTGAGATGGAACTTTTTATTGAATTTAGTCTTGTTAAAGACTGACAAAAGTCAAATCCATGTCCTTTCTGAGTCGATCACATATAGAAGGGGACTAATTATTCTGGAGCTGCAGGAAAATGTGGGTGAGCAATCACAACAAAGTCCTTGATGAACTTTAGATAGAAGTAAGGTCATGTTGGATCATAACACTGTAAGGCCTACAGTCTGTTTTCTTGTGCAGTGAATGTGGAGATTCTTAGTATTCACGCTTCATTCTCTGACAGCGCTGCTATTGTTTAGTCTTGGATTATTGCTGATTGTATTACGGAGACGTGAAGGACAAACTGTGACTGAAACTCAAAACCCAGCGCAGTTGGTCTGATAGTGAATTCGACCCAGTAGTGAGACCTTGGAATAAATCACTTCTACAAACATCACACAAGAGTCACTGCACACAGGAGATGCTTTTTGGGGACTAAATGAGACCCTGAGCTGAAAATAAATTGGGTAAATTAATTGAAAATGAAAACAAGGGAAGAAAGATATATGTGGTTCCCGTGAGATAGTGCTGAATGAAGGAAAGATGAGCAAAAGTTATTTTCTCACAATAATAATAGTCTCTTTGTAATTTTGAAATTAAACCTTTTTTTTTTTTTTTTTTTTAAGGATGGGCCGAGATAGGAGCCAAACTAACAAAAGAAAAACATTCTGACAAAATGTTCTTAAAAATAATGTACTATACAAAAATATGAAGTATATGATATGATGAAAATGTGCTCATGTGTGTGTCATTTGCATTGTTTCCTTGAAGAAAGCTTACCCAGAACGACAGTCACATGTCTCGTTTCACTGAAGGAATCATTTTTGAACAAATCTGTCTCTGAATCCGTCTTGTTCAATGAAGGAATCGCTTTCGAACAAATCATTTCACTGAATGATTCAATGACTCGCCCGCTCTAACTTGCTTGTTTTTGAACAAATCTGTCTCGAATCGAATTGGCCTTGTTTTTTAAAGGAATCATTTTAAACAAATTGGTTCACTGAATGATTCGATGAGTCATCTGAATGACTCATAAAGATACTCCTGGTGTAACAATATCTGTCTGGGTCAATCTGTCTCCACGGATTTGATTCATCATTACAATAGCATGCTCTGTATAAAGTTCCTAGAAATGCATGTAATTTTCACAGCTCAAATGGAGTTTTTGTCTACTGAAATACTCATTTATTAATACTGCTTTAGATATAAATGGATATAAATAGTCTTTACCTGTTATTCACAAGCTGTACCCGCAATAAAGAGCTGATTCTTTTTTGGCAAAATGTTTGACTAATTATATCAAAAGATTCATTCACAAATCTGGCATCACTAGCTCTGATTCTAAACAGCTAAATGAAATAGTGCATGATTGCTGAAATATTATAAGAAAAAATATTCCTAGAACGGGTGACCTTCATTGACATATAAGGATTTCTAAATTATATTTATTTAAAATGTTTTTGGTGAATGTTTTTATTTTATTTATTTATGTATTTGTTTTTGCGTGTGTGTGTGTGTGTGTGAGAGTGAGTGCGTGCGAGCGAGTGTGAGTGTGTGTGTGTGTGTGTGTACTTGTTTGTGCTAAATTGAGGGGACCAAATGTCCCCACAAGGATAGTAAAACCTGACATTTTTGACATTGTGGGACGAGGGAAAAACATTATTAAAAATAGTAAATGTTTATCTAAAAGTGTAACAATGTAAACTGTTTTTCTGTAAGGGGTAGGTTTAGGGTTAGGGGATAGAAAATATTGTTTGGTCAGTATAAAAGTAATAGAAGTCTATGGAAAATCCTCACAATTCACAGAAACAAACGTGTGTGTGTGTGTGTGTGTGTGTGTGTGTGAAGAGCATGTTTAATCATGCACAGCATAAATTTTTGACAGCATCCTCCCAAAACAAAAATTGATGTCATTAAAATGATGAATTATGACATTAAAAACCAGTTTACTTCATAAAGAGTTTACATGCATTTTATCGGTAGGCCAATACTATAGTATAATTATAATACTACAGGCCAATACTATTGTATGACTATCAATTTACTCGATTGCATTCTCAATTGCCTGTTTTATTCAGACAATTTTTTCAAAAACCATCCAAATTGTACCATGCACTCATTATATGAAATCAAATTCAAATATTCCCCCTCCTCACCCTCTATACCCTTCCTGCGATGGCAATTTAGGTTGTGCTGATGATGGGCTGGACAGCAGCGTGTACTCGGATAGTCATTTTCTTTCTTGTTTACGAACTGCCAGCACTTATGCATTCCTCTCTCTCCCCTTATCTTTCATTTTACACTTGACCAAGCATCTGAAATGAACCTTGAGGAAGCAAACACCGGCACTGGCGATTATAATTTTTCAATCATTTGGAGAGCTGGTGTATTAGTGGAAATAGGTATCTCAGTGACTTGTTGTCGCTGTGATAAGAGGCCAGCATGGCTCTCATTAGCTGCACGCAGGATTAAGGGGCTAGAAGAGGTTATTTTGACCAGCGAGTGAATGCATTGTAATGAGACTCCAGTGTAAGAACATAAACACACTTGGACATGCACTTTAATCAGAAAGGAGGAGTCCTTTCCTCCACTCTTTCGCTCTAGATGGAAGGAGGGATTTGCAAGATTTGAATGTGCTGATGACATTTAATCTGTGTGGAGGATGAACTCTCATATTTCAAGTTGTGACTGACACGGCCCGTCGCATGCGAGGAATATGGATAAAGCGCATGGAGAGAAATATGGATAAAGAGACGCGACCTCAAAACAAAGGACAGAATACAAATTTTACTGTCTCCAAAACATTGCGTCTGAATTCAAATGCACGTGGGCGAGGGCTCCCAAAACGTAATAAAACTCAAAATGCAAACTGAAATGGAAAGTTTTTTTTTGTGCAAATAAACATATATTTGAACATTTTGACATGCATGTGAAAACAAAGCAATTTTCGTTGTCCAAACACTTTATTCGGTGTAAATATAATCCAAAGAAAGCAACATTAATGATTTCACAACACTTTAATAAAACAAAAGAAGAAAACATGTAAACAACCTAACCAGGCCATTTAGGTATACATATACAAACCCGATTCCAAAAAAGTTGTGACGCTGTACAAATTGTGAATAAAAACAGAATGCAATGATGTGGAAGTTTCAAATTTCAATATTTTATTCAGAATACAACATAGATGACATCAAATGTTTAAACGGAGAAAATGTATCATTTTAAGGCAATGATGAATATGAATTGATAAATAATACATCACAATTATTTATAATATAATTATATTATATTTATTAATAATTATTATAATATCATTTATTAATTATATGTATAATATAATTTATTACATTTTAGTCAATGTTGTATTTTTTATTTCATTATGATAGAAGATATTTTTTCTTATTATCTGAAGTGAAAAGACATCATGTGTGTGTGTGTGGGGGGGGGGGAGATACATGATTTGAGAAAGCATTCAAATATCTGCCCTTTTTGTTTTGATTTTAATCAAAAAGTTTAAATCTAAATATAGAATGTAATGAATATAACATTTAGTGTCATGGATGATAAAAGCAATTCATCCAGTGACGCAGGATTACACATAAGCATTTTTACAAATATTACTTGTTGACACAAACTGCATATAGTGTAGATGAGTGAATAAATCAGTGCACAGATAGCCATCATAACAAACGTGCTGTATTTGAGTGAAAAGTAGAACAACTTCCACAGATGTTGAGATCGATTTGCTGTTGATGATATATGTCTATCTAAATGTTTGAAATGATACCATGCAGTATATGCATGCATATAACATTAGTATTCAATGCTGTGATATTATATGCATTAAAAAGATTAATTCCACAAAATAAAAGCATGGGAATACTGCTTCAAAAACATGGAATTATTATAACAGTGACCATATTGTTGATTCATTCCACAAAATAAAAGCATACTGCTTCAAAAACATGCATTGCATGTTGAATTTGCAATAAAAAACATATAATTATTATAACAGTGACCATATTGTTGCTTTTTTTGAAACACAGGGTTTGTTCTTTCAGTTCATATTTTGCAGCAAATCCCGATTTTCCTGAGCTCAATGTAAATTTAGGAAGGATTCTCTCTTAGTCTGGGTTTGCGTCAAAGGTTCAGTCTGGCAGGGGTGGCGATTGACATGAGGTGAATGTTTTTGAAGACCTGCGATGAGCTTTTATTGTGATTGAAGATTTGTTGCAGGCCAGAAATACCTGCTGACTGATGGGAGAATATGAAATGTTTCTCTCTTCGACTCTACCTCTCAGCACTCCGTCTTCTTCTCTCTTGTGCCGACTGATAGTTAATCCACATTGTGGGGCCGCATGCGGACGGGCCCTGGGGCCGTATCTTAGAGGACAGATCCATCATGTGTGATGTTGCTGATGTTCCCATAACTCCAGTCTCACTGGGGTAATGTTTGCTGGCATAATTCAGTGCTCTATAAATACAAGAGCTTGAAGGAAATACGGTGCTTTTATTAAAACTGTAAATCGAAAGTCTTTCCTACAAAAACCTGAGAAAAAAAAAGAATCACTGGCTTTCCCGAGGTTTGTGTTATGATATTGCTAATGCCATCTGACGATGACAGAAGAAATGTCAACAGAAACAACAGCAGGAAGCACATTTATTAATACAGGTCAAAATATCACATCCTTTTGTCTTTTTTTATGTTTGATTTATTTGCAGCCCATTTTTATGTAAGTATATACATATTTCAAATAATAATAGTAATTTTAGTGAGTTATTTTTTATTTTATTATTATAATGTAAAAAAAACAAATCTTACTGTCCCAAGTATTGAACAGTAAGAAAAAATATTATATTATATTATATTATATTGCTTATGGAGATATCTTTTTTTCCACAACTCAAGACTCAATACCAAGTAATTTTGCTTTTGAAGTAAAGCTTCATTTAAGAATATTTTACATTTGTACTGTTAACAAAGTAAAAAAAAAAAAAACTTGAGACTTTTATCTTATGTCATTTTGCTTCTCAAATGTATCTTGATTCAAGAATATTTAGATATTTTACTGAAAATCAAGACAAAAATACATGCAGTGTCATTTCATGCAGTGAAGTAAAAGTTGTAACAATGCAAGCAATAATTACTGATATATTTTATATCACAGAATAAAACATGAAAAAAGAAATATCGAACTTCACCATCGACCTTATTTCAACCATTTAACAAAAAGAAAGAAAAAACACTGGTGGAACTGGAAGTGCTAAAATGTAACTTGTTTCCTAATAATAGATAATCTCTACAGCACTCTATGTGTTTCAGGTTCTTTCCTAAACATAAAGGTAAAAAGCCAGTAAAATTAGTGTCTCGGTCACAGTATTTTTCCATGTATGTCAGTCTTTGTTTATGGTTGAACACTCACTCATTAAAAGTTGCAGACAGTATTTATATCAGTAAAGTCACTCAGTAAACACTAGGCTGCTGCCACCCACATTTATAATTGCTATATGAATATGCAGTAATTAAATAGCCCTTGCTGTTCAATGCTATCTATGAACAAATGCTGCTTGATAACGAGAGCCTCAGATAATGACACAACACAAAAGACATTTGACCTTATAGAACTGACCAAACGGCCATGCAGGATTTTCAAAGGTCATGTGTGATGATACAGTATCTGGTGCTTCTTTCGATTAACATAAAAATATGTGAGTAAATAAAGAGTGTGACTGGGTAAACTGTGCCGAACAGTAGCATAGTGATTAATGAAGCACAGAGAGGATGTGTCAGCAAACGAGTGTGACTGACTCTGAAAATCTCTCAGTATTATCAGCTAATTAATCAGAACTGGAGTCTGAAGTGTGACATAGCGGTCAATCCTATTATATAGCTTTTCCTTTTGAGGCTTTGCTTTCTTCTTTTAAAGCTGGCGGAGTAACCTGCTCTTCACACACACACACACACACATAAATAAAGCCAAAAAAAAGATTTTCCTATCATAACAATAAACAATAACAATACAATTTATTTTATTAAATAAAAATTAAGAAACGCACAAAAAAAAAATATATATGACAAATTACTCAAATTACTAAAATGTTGTGAAATTACAGTTTTTATTTTAAAAGTTGAAATATTTGTTTGTTTTCCTTCTGCGGTGGCTTTTTATGAGTTACAAGAGAGACATTGATACCTGTGATTAATTTAAATCCCTCGTTTTCATTATACACAGCAAGAAATAACTTTCTAAAAAGTTCTTTTGTTGTTGTTTTTCAGTAAAATATCTAT
This sequence comes from Sinocyclocheilus grahami, assembly GCF_001515645.1. Taxonomy (NCBI): domain Eukaryota; kingdom Metazoa; phylum Chordata; class Actinopteri; order Cypriniformes; family Cyprinidae; genus Sinocyclocheilus; species Sinocyclocheilus grahami. Next base: position 642,282 of record NW_015505910.1, on the reverse strand, counting down.
ACATTCTTAAATCAAGATCTTGAGAAGCAAAACCACAAAGGATATAAAGACTTGTTATTTTTAAATAAAGTGACTTTATGCTTAAAACAATTACAAAACTCTGCCAATGGGGTCTTGTTTTCCATTTAAATGTAGCACAGGTAATTGTGCTCATGCAAACTATTAACTAAAACTTTCAGGAAAATATATTTTTTAAGTAAAGTCTGAAATAGTTGTCAAAGCTTAATGTAGGTGAAACTGAAGTCATGTGACTGCTGGAGTTTCTACATCAAGCGACTCTATTTATGCTTCAAAATTCATCATTTGTGAAGATTATCATGATGAACAAAACATCTAAGAATCATCAAATGTATTGGTCACAGAGCTTATTTTCTGCAATAAATTGCAATAAATCAAAAGCCAATGGAAACAAATCCTATTTGAGAGAACCAGAGTGATGCAAATGTCTGAGTTGGCCTATAAAAATATGTAATCACTGCATTGCTCTATTCATCTTATAGTTGCTTGGATGCTGCAACTACAGGATCTTCCAGCAGGGGCTCTCTGACAAATCTGGATCCTTTGTGTGATGTTTTTTTTTTTTTAAACAGGAAGGAAGGAAGGGAAACATTAAAGAGTCTTCAGAGTTCAGAAAAAAAAACTCAAAGTCAGTCAATGACAAATACATCCATCTCCAAAAAGGTTATTTTGTCAAGCTTTAGAACAGATTTTAGCTTCAATGCTAGCAAACATGAACTAAAGTCTACAAAACTCTATTTCGGATTCCTTTGAATCTTTAAAACTCAATCATTTGACATAAGTCAGAGGTGAGTGGCATTTTACCAAATAACAAATTAATTTTCTTGTGTGCTAATGCAGGATTCAGGGACGGATTATGACACAGCAGTGCCCTGGGTCCCCCTCGGTTGAAATTGTTTTCCTTTTTTAATCATCATTTTCCCAAACTTGTTAACTATATCATAAAATATCAAGATTCTCAAATATAAGTAAATGCATTTTGCACCTTTATAGATCATGTTAGTGTATCTATAATGGGCTATGGGAAAAGTAGCCTAATATTAGTGTAATCTATTAACTAGCCTATGCATGAAACCCGTCTTTTAACTTGTACTAGATATGGGTGTCATGTCATAGAATAATTTTAATAGGACTGATTTTGTATTTAACGTAAATTTAATAAAAACATTGTAAGTTACTAACTATAACACTTTCATTGTACATAAAGAGAGCAAACAATATGTGCATTATCAAAGAATATTGTCTTCAGTCTAGACAGAGTTCAAGCACTCTCAACAACACCCATTATAATCACTGAAGCTGTTTATACTGTGAAATTAATATATTACTTACATCGTACACACATCTGCACTTTGTTTCTGATGAGCGAATTCGCCAGAGAGCAGCATTCAGTCAGCGAGCGTGCACACTGAACAAAACATAGGCTTTTCAGCAATGACTCATCTGAATGCCTCTGATTGGCCATTGCATTCATAAGCTCAGCAGAATCCTGTGTGATTGGTTATATTGTGCAGCACTGTAAGAACGCAGATTTGAATTTGGCAGCTGATTCTGTGCCGCACTGAAAGTTCTAATCGTATCAAATATAAAAAAAAATATTATTCAGCCATTTTTGGTCTTTTGGAAGCTGCATTCAAAATCCACTTTGCTTAAAATCCTGAGGGGGCACGCTCCACGCGTTCCAGGAGGAGCAGTATTTCGGCTGGGCCCCCCTCTGGTCTAGTGCCCTGGGCACATGCCCAGTAGGCCCGTGCGTTAATCCGTCCCTGGCTGGCTGTATTTAACGTAAATTTAATAAAAACATTGTAAGTTACTAACTATAACACTTTCATTGTACATAAAGAGAGCAAACAATATGTGCATTATCAAAGAATATTGTCTTCAGTCTAGACAGAGTTCAAGCACTCTCAACAACACCCATTATAATCACTGAAGCTGTTTATACTGTGAAATTAATATATTACTTACATCGTACACACATCTGCACTTTGTTTCTGATGAGCGAATTCGCCAGAGAGCAGCATTCAGTCAGCGAGCGTGCACACTGAACAAAACATAGGCTTTTCAGCAATGACTCATCTGAATGCCTCTGATTGGCCATTGCATTCATAAGCTCAGCAGAATCCTGTGTGATTGGTTATATTGTGCAGCACTGTAAAAACGCGTCTGGCTCAGCGCCAGCCAAAGCACGAACGCAGATTTGAATTTGGCAGCTGATTCTGTGCCGCACTGAAAGTTCTAATCGTATCAAATATAAAAAAAAATATTATTCAGCCATTTTTGGTGTTTTGGAAGCTGCATTCAAAATCCACTTTGCTTAAAATCCTGAGGGGGCACGCTCCACGCGTTCCAGGAGGAGCAGTATTTCGGCTGGGCCCCCCTCTGGTCTAGTGCCCTGGGCACATGCCCAGTAGGCCCGTGCGTTAATCCGTCCCTGGCTGGCTTGATGTGTAGCTTTATTAATTGCTTTCTGATTAGTTACATAATGCAAAATTGAATTAATTAACATTCATCCATGAGTGCATTTCGCACAAGTCTTTTACATGGCTTCCACAATGCCACATCACTTTGCATTGCTTTAATGATGTAGACAAAGTGAAATATGAACTTGAGAAGTGGTGGAAGTAATTATAAGACGCAAGTTCACTGTTTATGAATGTATGCGAATACGGTTTTCATGAGTGCCAAGTGTACCAAGCCTTTAGCTGAGAGAGTAACTCGCATTCGGCTCAAAATCAAATATTAATTTGGACCGCAGGCGTTTTAAAATTGGGCAGAGATTGTTATTTTCATCATTTTAGTTGCTGTTGCATTGCATTTTCCTCAAACGTCTGAACATATGTCATGTGCAATCTCCAAAACAACCATTTAAGTCCTTGGAGGGCAAAGGCTTTCGCCTCTGAACACCACCAAACCTCAGCGAGGCCTCGTGCACCGATGAGCCGATCCTGTGGGCTTTTCGCTCAACATTGACCAGATCCTCATAATTTTCTAAATGTATCTCAAACTAGCATGCAGCGCTGCAAATGCCAAGGGCAGGTGAATGTCATGAAGCGTTAGATTATCCAGGCAAACACATCCTAATTGGAGAAAAGCTTGAAGTTCTCATTCTCTGGCTTATTATGGATCAGGGTGCAGGGTTGAATCTGGTGCCCTCAGCGGTGCCACGAGCAAATGAGACATTCTCTCATTAGCAGGATAAACGCAACAGTATGTGTTTCCCGTCTTTGCCTTGAATGGTGATGCAACAAGGCTTGTATTTGCATTACTTGCACTCCACAAGAACAAACATGCCAAACTCATACACAATTCCAGTGCCAAATGTGGTTTCTTCGGCAAGTCTGTTCCTATGATGTAGCGTGATGACAGCAAAGCCAGTCAGTTTCTCTTTGGAAGCCCAAGGGTGCAAATTGGGGAACACTTTTGAATCATGTTGAGAAAGTCTCAAGAGAACATACTTTGGTTAGAAAGTGTGCTTTCTTGCAATGGTTTGCAACATTTTGGAGAACAGTAAAAACACAGAGATCTCAGAATGATGGATTAATTCAGCTATTAACTTCTTGAATTATTATGGATAACATTATAGCAGATAATGTTAGTTTATTAATATAATATTCAGAATTTATTTAAATATGTAACATTAATAATATTAATTACATTATATAATATAGGGAATATTATTTGTTATGCATTTAAGTAAATTATCAAGTCTCTTCTGTTCACCAAGGCTGCATTTATTTGATCAAAATATAAGGAAAACATTATTTCAATTTAAAATAACTATTTTCTATATAAATTTATTTTAAAATGTAATTTCTTTGATGACAAAGTTAATGACAAAGCCATTACATCAGTCCAGTCTTCAGTTTCACATCATTTTGTACTTGCCACTGTATAAAAAAAATAATAATAATTATATATATACAGTATATATAAATAGAGGTTATATATAGATTCAGTGATTATAATAGGAATTATATAGTTTTGGTGCATTTTTCTTCAATGTTTTCGTCTGGTTTAAAAGTAAAAATATGTTTTGAGGAGTATGTGTGGCAGTCAGCATTGTGGATATTTACTGTACTTCGCAATCACATATTCTAGCCTACGTCTTGGAATATGACCCAAATAAGAATTTTCACAGTATATTGCCATCTGAACAAGTAAGTAATAAGTCTGCCACGTTTGTTCTGACCAACCGAGGAAAAAATCATTACAATAAATCATGCTACCAATGGTGATTTAATCTAAATTAGCTCATATCACATCAAACCGTGCAAATTATTATAATTGATATACTTTATTCTCAAATTATTCATGTTAACAACATCAGCATTACGTAACTACGTGAATATAGTGTGTATAAGCGAGTAGATTCCAATTTCTGTACAGTCCAATATTTAATTGTCATACCACTTGAATTTCATATTAAGCAAAAGGCAAATTATGCTCCCTTCGAACTGGTTTTCTTTATAATACAAATCTTTTGTAATCCCAGGCTATCTGTAATCAGAAGCATATTTAAAACTGGAATATAATTTAATTTCATTCACATGTGTTTCATAAACACACAACCCTTTCTGGATTACAATCCGCCATCAAAATGATACATTTAATTATTCCGGCTGCTGAGAGAAAAGGCTATAAATGATCGGCCACTTGCAGGATCCTCACATGCGATAGCCCAGTAGCCGGGACAACTTCTGTATGTTTACAGACGTGACGTAATGACGCAGCAGCATGCTCAAATTTCCCTCGAAAACCTACCCGTACCACTCAAATTAGAAAACATTATTATAAGCTAACCGAACTGAAACAGGCTAAAGTAAGATGTGTAACCCCAGCGCAGTGTGAAAGCTGCAGACATTCTCTCGTCGGTGTTAGCATTACTGGAGGAGACGCCATTTAGCTCGTGTGTGTTTGCAGCTCTGACAGCAGTAATTAGCACAACAGCGCTGCAGGGTAAACTTTGAGCGCAGGAACACCAGCGCTGCCACCGCGCCGATCCTCCAGAGACACACACAATGAGAGACAGCAGCGAGCCACAGCGACTGCAGGCCGATGGGGCCCGACTCACTCTTGGGGTTTGGGTCTGTTTTCATGTATAATGGACTCTATGCGCATTGAATACATAATTGCAACTAAAATCTTAGTCTCGCACTAGCACATTTTTTTCTGTCACTTTTCTAATAACTGTTGATCACAAGTAATTATATAGAGTGCAACAGTCGGTTTCCAGAATTAAAAAATCCCATTCATTTTTTCCATAGGGGAATTGATTTTTAACGACAACTCATAAACTTTCAAAGACAGACCTGCTCTGAGGCTGTTAATCGATGCTATATGCTTTTGTTGAAGCCATCAGTTTGCTTTATTTCAACTTATGTTTACAATAATCGTGTTTAACAGCAAAATCCCTGGTGAAAAATTACAATAGCATGATGCTGTACAGAAAATTCCACCAATCAGAGAGTCTCAGCTCCGCCCACTCTCATGACGCACCACAAATGAGGTCATTTAAACACAATTTGAACATATATGTGCATATTTTGCATATAAAACAAACAAAAAAAATTTAAATGTATTGTTTCTATGTACAATTGACAACTTTAAATTTATATATTTTTAATATTTTCCCATAGTTTTTAATTTGATTGTAGTTCTTGCCCTCATTTTTTTTGTCGAATTTTCATTGATGTTTTTGCTTCAAATCAAAGCTTGTAATGTGATTCTCCTCGTAGCTGGTTGCTTTGATTCATGGCTTATAGCGCTTTTACAAAGACTTGTTAAAAATCCCTACAGGAAAAATTAATGAAAAAAAAAAAACTTCTAAAACCAACACCACTGAAAAATAAGGCAGGCACTGTTACACTCTATTATATTATTAATGTACAGAATATAGTACACATTACTATAGTATACTCTTTAGAGGAGTTTCACAGCAATGCCATTGAAACACCTTTATGGTTCCTCAAAGAATCTGCAGTGAACAGTTTTTAAAGAATCTTTTATGGAATAGAAAGTTTCCATGGGTGTTAAAGATTCACCAATGCCACTGAAGAGCCTTTATTTTTAAGATTTTTAAGATTTTAGTAATGAGTTCCAGAAGCTTGAAATGCTTTCAGCTTGAAGGTGGATCGTATCAATAATGCTTTTTGTTGTGTGACAGTTTAAGATGTTATTTTGTGCTTAATTAACAAGAAAAAGCTTGTTTCTCCACTGATGGTACTCTATAGGTTCAGACACAACATGCATCCTCACTAAATACATTTTGCAAGCTTAATTGTAATTGCATTTATTCATATTATATGTGATGTTTTACCAGTGCATGAATCTTTTAGATCTCTGTCTCTATAAACATCTGGAAACTGACTTAAATAAGTTCCATACTTTCCTATGGTTTTAAGGACATTATGGTGGGTTCAATAAAGGGATGGTCCTTATGACATGACTTTAATGCAGTATCATTTGTTGTACAGTAGTCCAAACAAAGTCTAATTTGCTCTAATGTACTTAAGGATACTATGATCGGGCTCTTTTAGTAGCTCTGTAGTACGAGTGCTGCTGTAAGTGGGCAAGCTCTCAGTGCGGAGTGGCTGCTCTCCAGATGGAGGAGAGGGCTTTGGATTGGAGGCCGAGCTGTGTGGGATGTGAGAAGTGAGACGCTTCTGTACATGTTGCTTGTTGATATCTCAGCAGCTTTAACTGAGTCATGATACTGATGCGATTACATGGTGCTGATGTTTCCTTTATTTAAAAAGCGCAACTAAACACAACAGTTGACCAAAGGGCTCTACAAAAAAAAAGAACACGATAAAATATGATATAAAATGGTATTTATTTATTGACAGATTAGGAAAAATAAATTGACATCGTGTAGTAAGGCAAACTAAATATAAAGCCAATTTTAAAATGTTGATACAATTGAAGCCATAGAAGGTGAATTTGTTGATTTGTCCATTTTTAATTCGGGTTTTTGAAGTACATTTTCCTTAATATTTATTTATTTAGTCCCCTTATTACTGGCAATTGTTAAATTAGTCAGTTTAGCGCTTCAGTGCATTGCATTGGAGCTTCATGGGAATTGTATTGCATTATTTATTGCACAATTTAGCATGAATTAGCAAAACCTGAGCATTTCTAAACTTAATCAATTTGTTAGAAAATGTTCACTACTGTTCAAAAGTTTGGGGTTGGTTAGATGTTTTATATGTATAAGTCTCTTGTGTTTATTTGATCAAAAATACAATAAAAACAAGTTAAAATAAACCGTTTTCTATGTGACCCTGCAGCACAAAAGCAGTGTTAAGTCGCTGGGGTATATTTGTAGCAATAGCCAAAAATACATTGTATGGGTCAAAATTATCGATTTTTCTTTTATGCCAAAAACCATTAGTATATTAAATAAAGATCATGTTCCATGAAGATATTTTGTAAATTTCCTACTGTAAATATATTAAAACTTAATTTTTTATTAGTAATATGCATTGCTAAGAACTTCATTTGGACAACTTTAAAGCTGATTTTCTCAATATTTAAATTTTTTTGCACCCTCAGATTCTAGATTTTCAAATAGTTGTATCTCGGCCAAATATCGAAAAATGGACCCTTATGACTGGTTTTGTGGTCCAGGGTCACATATAGTAAAATGTAATTTATTCATGTCATGCAAAGCTGAATTTTCAGCATCGTTACTCTTCAGTGTCACGTGATCCTTCAGAAATCATTCTAATATGCTGATATACTGCTCAAGATACATTTCTGATTATTATGTGGAAATTCTTACCAGCTCCACACTTTTGAATCCAAGTTTATGTCGGCAGATTTCATTCTTCCATAAATATTTGGCAACAAATTCAAAAATATGTTATGTTTTATGCTTATTAAAGTAGTTGTTAAGTCTATTTCTGGTTCATTCTCAAAGCTGTGTTTATTACCAGGATCAAAATACAGAATCACACCTTGTTTTCACTTATGTTTTCACCAATAAAGTAAACTTCTAACCTTCTATTTCCAAAGTAAAGTCCCTGGTGCTGCATGCAGGCAGATGTTTGTGCTGAAAGTCACTGATGTCCAGCACTGGCCGGGATAAGGAGGCAGTTCCTCTGAGCTCATTTAGCCATGGGTTTGTCTGGATCAAAAGCTATTACTACTGCCAAGCCTTGCTGAGCGTTACTGCTAAAGCGAAGTGACAACAATGTCCCTGGAGAAGGGTGACCGTGGAGGGCAGAGAGAGGAGGGCAGGGTTATCCAGCCAATGAGAGCGCAAAAAGACTCTCATTTCCTCGGCTCTCTCCCTTAGTGCAATATAACCAGAGAAGGATAATTGCTAAATTTAACTGCTTCCCTTATTGCGCGCCAGCGAGCTGCTTCTGCCGGCAGTATTGAGGAGATGGTAGACAGGAGTAAATGAGAAATCTGTTCAGGTTATTAACTTTAAACCCCAAACTTTTACACAGCACTTATACAGAAACGCTCTTGTAAGCTGAACAGAGAAGAGAAGCAAAAAGATCATTTTTCTCTTAGGATATTGAATATTTCGTGTTGTAAACGGTCAGACGCTGAAGAGAAAGGTCTGATATGATTCTACAAAACTGCTTCTTAAGAAAATATATCTGTATGATATGTGGACATCTCACTATCTGTGCTTGTCATCTGTATGTATGAAATGAAATGTATGAATTTCTATGGGTCCATGTATTCTTGCATGATTTGATCTTAAATGAAAGAAGAAAATCTGACCAACAAAGAGGATCAATGACACCAATTTATTTCCTTTTTTGTCACCTAGAAATAAACATTTTATAATGTTTTTAACAATTTTTTACTATAATTTTTCTTGGGTTACATGCATATAACATGTTCATTATAATATTTTATATATATTATTTAATTAATAATTAGTTATTGTTTAATTTATGTTTAATTCTATGTCATTCTTTATTTTATTTATTATATAATAAAAGATGTGAAACATCCCAAAAACCAAAAATATTGTATATTTAACTTGCCAAATAATAGGCAGCGAATGAATGAATGAATGAATGAATTAATTAATTAATGATTTTTTTGTCAGAAAGTAGAAAGATTGAAGTAGAAAGTAAAAAAGTAGAAAGACTGAAATAGTATTTTCTTATAAAATAAATAATAATAATTTATTTTCTCATAAACTAACTTTAAAAAAACCCGTTTACAGTGTAATCCTACTCATTTTGTTTTATTTCTCCAGTGACTTCATGAAAAGGAAATAAGCATCTTTTTTAAGGATGACAATCTTTTCTTCAAAGCATGTCGTGTGGACGTCTAGCCTTTTTTCAATAACTAGTCTACACCATATATTTTGATTTGACATTTGTAGAACTACAGATCGTCTCGAGTGTTGAAAGCGCTGACCAATCACTGCTACTGTATGCTGGCCAACACCAAAACTCCGTCGCAGACAGAGGCAATGTCACCAACACAAGCCCAAACTACAGTCTAAAGGTCAGACGTGTTGAGGGGCTGCAGAGCTGCTGTTCTCTGACCTCACAGTCTGCAGATCAACAGTGCTGTAATGAGGTTTCGCTGAAGGCTTCGCCGGCCCGAGGAAAACATGACTGAGCTTCACAGCCAAGAGAACGTCAGAGTGCACGAATGTCTGGTTGCTATGGCTGGTTGTCAAGGTGTTGCTACATAGTTGCAAATGTGTTCTAATGTTGCTATGCAGTTGCTTTATTCTTTTGTAAAGTTGGATGTCTAAATGGCTTGTTCCTCCTGCATCTTTGGGTCATTCATTCATTCATTCATTCGTCAAAAATGAAAGTTTTTCTTTTACTTTTTGGTGGTTTTCAAGCATAAAAACAATACAAGTTTAATACAGATTCTTATTTTTTCCACATGTTAGAATGTGTCGTGTTTCATTTTTCCTCTTAGAAAAAAAAATACGACTGTTATACACTTTTTAAAAATATATATTTTTTAACCATGATTTACAGAAAAAAAATCACATTCATTGTAACAATAGTTTATACCGAAAAATCTTTTCAGGCATATTTAGAACAAGAATCACTAGCTGACATTAAAAACTCTATTTAAGGATCACAGTTCAGACCTTAAATACTAATTAACTGTCATTTTAAAGCTTTACCAATCTATCCTTCAAACCACTAGGTTTTACCCAACTCTCAGCAAGAAGTTTTAATATTTAAAAGCACAGGTCAGAATAAGGATGTTGTTTCACTTTTACATAAATACATCTGTTACGCTAAATGAGGATGGAACATTATTTCACCCATATTTTCATTTTAATTTCTCAAAAGTTATTTGAAGCATTAAAGTAGACGCTTTACTTGCATGAAATATACTTTCTTTATATATAAAATAACTTTAGTAAATTTAATTTGGTGTAGACACCAAAATTGACCCTGCTTACAAAAGTCATATCATCTCTTCTCAATAAGCTGCATGTTTTTTTTTTTTGTTAAACATTGCTTATTTTCCCAGTTTTTTAATATCACTTCACTTATATTGGCGAGAAAGTACATTGCAATCTATCCTGCTACTGTACTGTTCTGCAACATCTAGACAGACCAGGGACTTATGTGACGATCCTGTTCGTGGACTTCAGCTCGGCCTTTAACACGATCATCCCAAACCTCCTCCTGCCCAAACTAACTCAGCTCTCCGTGCCCACCTCCGTCTGTCAGTGGATCAACAGCTTCCTGACAGACAGGCAGCAACTAGTGAGGCTGAGAAAATACACATCCAGCCCCCGTACGATCAGCACTGGAGCTCCTCAGGGTTGTGTTCTCTCTCCACTGCTCTTCTCCCTGTACACCAACGACTGCACGTCTAAAGACCCCTCTGTCAACCTCCTGAAGTTTGCAGACGACACCACACTCATCGGCCTCATTCAGGATGGTGCCGAGTCTGCTTACAGACAGGAGGTCGAGCAGCTGGCTGTCTGGTGCAGTCTCAACAACCTGGCGCTCAACACGCTAAAAACTGTGGAGATGACCGTGGACTTCAGGAGAAACCCCTCTGCACTCCCCCCACTCACCATCATGGACAGCACTGTGACTGTAGTGGAGTCATTCAGGTTCCTGGGCACCACAATCTCTCAGGACCTGAAGTGGGACACTCACATTGACTCCATTGTGAAAACGGCCCACCAGAGGTTGTATTTCCTTCGCCAGTTGAGGAAGTTCAACCTGCCACAGGAGCTGCTGAAACAGTTCTACTCCGCCATTATTGAATCTGTCCTCTGCACTTCAATAACTGTCTGGTTCAGCTCAGCTACCAAGTCTGACCTCAGAAGACTTCAGAGGGTAGTCCGGACTGCTGAGCGAATCATTGGTACAACCCTCCCTTCTCTCCAAGAACTGTACTCGTCCAGAGTGAGCAAAAGGGCTGGCAGAATCACTCTGGACCCCTCACATCCAGTACACTCCCTCTTTGAACTGTTGCCATCTGGTCGACGCTACAGAGCTCTGAGCACCAGAACGACCAGACACAGGAACAGTTTCTTCCCTCAGGCCATCCATCTCATGAACACTTAACAATAACTGTGGAACACACACTATTTATTCACTCATACACTTATTTATCTAACACACACACTCAGTCTACACCTACAATTTGCACATAATATACAGTACCTGTACATACAAAACTATTGTAATATACCTGCACATACAATTGTGATTTATATATTTTTATTCCTTATTTACTTGTTCTATTTTTTCTTTTTTATTATCTGTGTTTTTTGTTCTGTCACTGTCATTCTGTTACACTGTGGAAGCTTCTGCCACGAAAACAAATTCCTCGTATGTGTAAACATACCTGGCAATAAAGCTCATTCTGATTCTGATTCTGATTCTGTAGGATGGATCCTTAATGCATTGCTGTTTTCTTTAGCAGTAGATCCACATTCATATATTTGTAGTTCATTTATTGTGTTCTTGGCAGTCGTGGAGAACAGCTGAATAAATTGTATGGCAATTAGTTTTTTCTCTCCCTCTAAGACAAGTGCTAAAATCATTGCATAATGCTCATAAAGCAAAGCTCCCTGTAAAATGCTTGCATAAAACCTAGGCACCGGCGGCTCGCTGGCGCACAGCTTGTTATTATTTTAATGCCCAAGTTTTAAGAGTTTGGCAAAGGCATAACAACAACAACAACAAAAAAATACATTTTCAGTGTTTGACATTTTTGTTATCCCGTGTCGGTCTTGGTTCGGAGTGTTGGAGCGAGTCTCAGTAGATGACCTGACGAGGCCGGTTTAATTAAGCTCTTTTAACTGCAGAGCCCCGGTGGTATTTCTGTATTAGAACACTAAATGTTTTTTATTTCTCTTTTCTGACAGTCAAATCTCAAAGGAAAATTAAATCAATAGCTTATGAAGGCTTCATGAAAGCCAACACAACTCTTCTGTATACTTTTGCCTTTCATCTCAAAAGAAACTTGCGTGACATAACACACGTTTGTCAAAGAAAATGGGTCATTTTGAGTAACTCTTGACCGTTCTTGAAAGATAAAAGATAAGAGTCCACAGCGTTTTAGACAATAGCCTGCCTAAATAGAGCCGATCAGAATGAAAGATTCCTATTAATCGGCAAAATGCACCACGAACCTCTTCAAACTTTGTTTATTTGAACCTGTAGCTTTCCAAACTAAAAGCTACTCCCGTTTGAAGCAGCTACACTACAATAAAGCTACCATTTAAAAAGAAAGAAAGAACAGCCACATATAATCTACAGCACTAAACTGGGCTGCGTTTCCCAAAAGCATCGTAAGCCCAAGTTGATCGTAGCTCCATTGGTTTCAATGGGTCTATACTAAACGCAGCCCAGATCTTTTATATATAAGTAATAAAAGAAATAATAATTATCTAAAAGCTGTTTTCTCTTAAATGACTTTATTTATTCATTCATTTGTTTATTTATTTTTAAAAAGGAACATTTTTGGGGACACAAACAATTCCTATATATAATATTTTGTATGTATTTATTTATTTACTTAGTCTACTTAAAGGATTATATTTCAAGGATACAGTATACTGTAAATGTAGTATAATAATGCTATTAAAATATATAACATTTATTGATTTTACTGTTTAACTGAGCAGAGGAGGAACAGAACAATGTAATTAAGTTTAGAAAGCTGCAGATATGAGTGGTGCTGCTGATATCATGTCACTGCGTCCTCAGGTCAAGCGCTTTAGGTGTGTTATATATGGATGTTCAAGGGTCTGACCTGCTCATTAGTTTGGCTGCTTCTCTTGATTGAGAAACACTGAGTGTCTGTGCAGCTAATGATGAGACTCCATCACTCGCTGTCGGTGGAAGTCGAAGGGTGGAATTGAAGCAATCGAAACTGAAACCAGCTGTGCACTACACTTCATTTTGCCCAAGGACACTTGATGTTTGTTGTACAAGCTCAATGAATTGCAATCGAATGAACTCAGATGCCCTTTCTAGACTCAAGGTGGAAAAACCTAACATCCTAATAGCAATGTGATCGAGTTAACATTGCTGTGTATTAGAAATACAATATTTGAAAATGGAATATCTGTGGACGTTGGTTGAGACTTGGGAATCTGTATTGACTGAGAAAACAATCTGGTGATATAATCGACACATTGTTTGTGATGTGAGTCTTAGTCTTTATGCATTATGGAAGTAAAATGGGTTACAAACATCCTTTCTAATAATAATAATAATAATAATAATAATTGAAAACTATGGACCATTTCACATTTCATATTATTATTAAACACTAAGAATAAAATATTTGTCATGGATTAAATATCATTTGAAATGGGTTGCAAACAGAATTTCATGCAGTATTAAATGTAAAAAAAATGAAATATTTATTATGCAATAAATATCATGTGTGATACGAGTCTTAGTCATCATACACTGTTCCAATAAAATAGATTGCAATTGCAAATTGGCTTATCTATCGTAGTGATTGTTGCAACACTTTATGAATAAAGACCACCAACTTATAATAGCATCTCTCGCTATTTTTTCGTCTCCTTTCGTATCATCAATTTTCATTAGCAGTTTTTTTTGAAAGCTTTTCTAAAGCTTGTGTGTCATTACGAAAACTCTCCTCCTCTCCCCAAAACAGCTTCTCCTCTATTGGACTTAATTGCTTTGTTCAGCAAAGTGGCAATCAATCATCCTCGCGCGTCAGCACCTGTCACACTAGCCAGCCATGAAATGGGGAAGGAGGACACCATCTAGAGTTTGTTCTCCATAAACATTTTCTTCCGTATTTGAACTGTCAGTGAAGATTGAGAGCAGTTTAGCTGGAGAGTTTGGCAAATTTATTAGACGTCCATCTTCATTTCGGTAGATCCGTACGCGGACACTTTGTCGTTATTGTTGAGACTTAAAAAGGCAATAAAACGCTGAATATATAATACTCTCACTTACAGCTGGAAATTGAGAAACCAGTCTTTTATATACAACATTTGGTAGGGAAATGTAATGATGTTGCTCTCCGGACAAACCTTGCTTTTACCGTTGCCTACTTGTTTGTTTAGGACCCTGACGCAATTATATTTCGGTATGGACATCAGTCCAAAAGCAAAGGTGAACAAAGGCCTTCTGTAATGAATCGATGCATAATATTCATATTCAAAACATAATAATCACTTTAATGTAGCTTGTGCTCACTGCTGTACACTGGAAGCAGTTCCGGGAGGATGACGTATGAGTTCAGTGCTCAGTCATATACACCGTATACAAGTAATTTATGGGCTAATTTTCATTTTTGGATAAACTAACCCTTTAAGTCAATCAACATTTAACACTGCTGCCTGAGAATATCAGTTAATTTCAGAGTAATTGTCGCTCAAATAAATTAATAAAATAGTCGTGTTGATATGTTACATTCTAGAGAAACTGAGAAGATTGTTAGCAGGGATGCAAACTAGTCACCTTTCGCCAAAAGTGATTTTTAAATGTTATAATATTTATTTTTGTAAAGTCTAAATATAAATCCAAAAGCAAAACATGCGAAAATAACTAGTTTAAGGAGTGGAAACTGCACATGAGCCAATGATTATACTGGTAATATCCTGTCACTTTCATTTTAAAAGTGTTTTTTTTTTTCATTAATAAAAATGAAATTGACAGATCTTCTTTGAAGTGAATTTTACATGATTAATAATAATATTAAAGAATAATTTTGAGGCAAATAAATAATAATAAAAAAACAGGAATCAAGAAAGGTTTTAAAATGGGGAGGGGGGGAGGTCACATCTTTTTTTCACATCAGGGGTGTTATTTTTTTCACCCCTGATTAGTTTGCATCCCTCCAAGCACACATTAGTTATTGGGCTTTTGGCCTAGTGGATGAAGCAACACATCCTAGCATCACGATCTCATAGCAATAATTTAATTGCTTTTAAAATAAAAAGCTCTCAAATAATTAGAACATATTATAATCAGGATTTAAATGATTATTTTATTAATTAGGATGTTGCAGAATTATAATACCATCATATTGTTTTTCCAATTAGCATTTTAATTTTCTGAGAAGTGTTTTTGGCGGTCCAACATTCTCGGCTGAGGAAGGCAGATGAAAATGAATAAGCTCAGACCTTTGAGCTTTGAAATGAGACTCATCTTCATGATTTGATTAATGAGGCAGTGAGGTGTCGCCTCATCTCACCTTGATTGGCTGTTAATTTCAAAAGGAAGCACTTCCTGATTCGACTGGACTCTACCTGTCATTATACAGTACCTGTGTCATCAGCTCCAGCACACAGTCACAAAGAACAATTACTGCTCATTTTCTCAGCTCTTCTTCATCTCTGTAACTCCACATTTACATATTCATCATCTTGGCTATTTCTCTCATTTCATATTGGAATTTTTGAGGCCAAAGAAAGTTGTTAGAGTGAGTGTATAGATTTGTAGTTTTGTTTCAGCATGGATAAAACAGAAGGTCTTACAAAAAATACTTCTGAAATGCCAAAAGTAGTTAAATACCTTTATATATTTTCATAGTATTGAGTCAAAATGATGTTTATTGTTTAATACAAAATTATACATTTTATGTATTTATTTATTTAAAAAAAATATTTCCATTAAGTGGAAATATGTAGCTATTTTTTATTGGATTTATTTATTTACTGATTGATTGGTTGATTGATTGATGTCTCAATTGACTGTGTTTTCATAGTATTTGGTGACAAATTGAATCAATATTTATTTTATGTGAAAAATATTTATTTGTTTGTTTGTGGATGAATGGGATTTTTTTTCCCCCTTAAGTGGAAATATTTAGCCGTGTTTTCATAGTATTTGGTGACAAATTGAATCAATATTTATTTTATGTGAAAAATATTTATTTGTTTGTTTATTGATGAATGGGATTTTTTTCCCCCTTAAGTGGAAATATTTAGCCGTGTTTTCATAGTATTTATATATGGTTACAAGTGTAATAATAATATTAATTAGTAGTAGTAGTAGTAGTAGAAATAGTAGTAGTATTTTATATTTATATTTGTTTATTTAGTTATTATTATAGTTATTATTTCTGTGTGTGTGCATAAATATGAGTTCCCTCTGCTTGCTATTCTGAATTTGTTTCCTCTCTTGTTTCTCCTCTGGAGATGAGAGATTTTCTCTGATTCTCTCTGGGTACACAGAGTCGTCACTGCAGCTTGTTCGACTAATTGAATATTCAATAAGCGTTTAGAGCGCTTGGCGAGGTGTGCATTGATTGAAATCATCCACTAACCAGCAGCCCTGCAGCCCGACCACAGAGATTCTCTAGTCTGTTGTTGGTGTTACATAAAGGTCATGGTTGTGTTTATATTTTGTAGCATTTTTTAATTATATTTATTAAGGGTATTTTTTTAAGTGTTAATATTACTTTATTAAGCTACTTTATAGTAGGAGTATAACTGCTAAAACAAATGCATCAGAAGTCAGTCTTCGAGCTGTTTTAGATGTTCAGAGAGTAAATCAGGACAAATCTAATGTGTGTACACAGATAGGCCTGTCGCAATAATCAATATATCGACTTATCGCGCAATATATGTACATGACCTCAATCAATTTTGGTGACGCAATATATCACAATATATATGTCACGTGTTTTTTACATTGCACTTGCACCTGAGCCTTTTGCAGCTTCTCGTACATAACATGTGTAGCCATGAGGTCCTAGTTCAAATTTTAAAAATGCTTCTACAAAAGTTTCATCTGCAGATATGGCCTTGTTTAGGGATCTGTGCCGTTGTGCATCTGGACATCTGACCGCTGAGTGAGTAGTGATTGTGTTTTTCAGCAATAGTGTGCACCCTTAATTTACAGAGAAAAAAAGGTCAGGGAAAAATCTGTAGATGGAAAAATCTCCATAAAAGTTCTTTGTGCATTTTTCTTTTTTTTCTACTTGTTACTTTGCACTTTTTGTTAGAAATGTTGATTCACTATTTATTCAAGTTTTTTAAGGTATCTAATATTTTGATACTTAATTTCCATGATCTAAATATTCTTAAAAATTTAAAGTTTGTTGTCATTTGGAAGTGCCTTCTTGCATTATTATACTGTTACATTATGATTATATATTCAGTGGCATAAAATGGTCTTTAAAATGACAATAATATCGCTTATCACAATTATTTCTGGGGCAATATATCGCACAACAAAAGTTGTTATCGTGACAGGCCTATACACAGATTCATAGTGTCTAGGCCAGAAAACAGCATCTCTGCTTTTCTAATAAGTGCTATTTTTTAATTTTTAATATGAAGACTGCTATTGTTTGTCGTCCTCTGAGAGAAACAGCATTACCTTGAAAAACATTTTATCCTGGCTACGTTAGAAGTTTTTTCCAATCCTCTTATCGTGCTTGTTGAGTTTCTGTCTTTCTGCGGGCAAAGACAATATTCCCCAAAGTCTGTACAATCTTTTGTCAAAGGAATATACTACTTAAAAAATTTAGAATTTGATCATTTATGTGGAATAGAGATAAGTTGTTTTTGTTGGGAGGCCGTTATTCCTTTTAAATCGCAACGTTTTCATCTGTAAAGACTTTCAGACTGCATTAAATTGCCATTTCGACTTGTTTCCCCGTCAGACTCTAGCAGCGTTGACTAGTCCTTTCATAACGTCTGTTTCAGAAAGCCCTTTTGTTGTTCTGTGCTTTTTCCATTGGTTTCTCTTCTGTTTCTTCTCATTAGCATTTTAGAGGAAATTATTCTGATGGAAGTCGAGCCAAATGTACCAAAGATGGCATTTCCCCAAAAATTGGGATTTGATTGCCTTAGTGCGCTTTTGAATGGAGGAATTATGAAGGAATAAAGTTATTGGACTTCAGCAACCTTGTCCGTCTGGCGGCCGCTGGACCATTTATCTTCTCCTTTTATTGTTCATTGCTCATTAGTCTTGATTTAATTTTCACATCCGGTGCTCACAAAGTCAAATTGAATAGTAGTGCTGTCTCTCTCGTGCTTCATCGCTCGCTTTCTGTCCAGTGAGATGTTGAAGTGTTGAATTATGGGAAAGGAAAGCACTGTGAGTATCATGGTTCAGTGACTACACTGTGTATATCATTTGTTTCGTTTCTTAAAGGAATAGTTCAACCGAAAATGAAAACCCTCTGTCACTTTTGATTGAGCCTGTCTTTTAAGCTTCAAAAAGGTAAAAAAAAAAAATAGCCTACTGTATATGTCTCATGATATGCTATCATATGATTTCAGAAGACTTATAATA
Source organism: Sinocyclocheilus grahami (assembly GCF_001515645.1). Lineage (NCBI taxonomy): Eukaryota > Metazoa > Chordata > Actinopteri > Cypriniformes > Cyprinidae > Sinocyclocheilus > Sinocyclocheilus grahami. The sequence goes on along the minus strand of NW_015505910.1, from coordinate 623,551 downwards.
TTGCACTTGAGTCAAATGGTCTGCTGTTATTATACTGTGGTTATTTATTATAAATTTATTTATTTATATATTTATTTATACTAAAATGAAGATTATAACTGAAAAAAATTAATAAATCTATATTCACATATTAAATCAAAACGTATTATTAAAAATGACAAGAACATGAACTACTGCTGTAATACTGTGGTTATGTAGGCTATGTATGTGTGATTTAATTAATTATTTATTCATATTTTTTTTTATCAATAAAAGGTAGGTAAATAAAATGTATACCTGTATGTATACATTTACCGGTATGTATAAAAGGTAAGTAATTAAATAAATAAAAATGTAAAATAATATTAATTAAAATAAGATTTATTATTATTTTAGGCTATTTTATGAGAGAAGTGGCTTTACAATTAAATGTATAATAATTTTAAAGAAAAAAAAATGTATTTGTGATCATTATATGTTGTCTGATACTATGAAATATAACCATATATGTGCTATCTGGAGAAATAATTGATGTATGTAATAATCATCCATTGTGTTTTGTGTGGATATATACAGTACATGCATGTTTGCTGAACTACTACTTTTGATGCACATTGCTGTTTCACTCCTAGTAGATGTGAATCTGAAAGGATGTTTTTGGCCAGATTAAGATACAGTCTGTACCAGACTTCAAAACGTTGCTTTGTGTGTGTCTTTTGTCTGATGTGAGCAACAGGGCAGACTGTTTTTTGAGTAGAGAGAAAGCGGACAAACGGTTCGGAGGATTGTGGGTATTCAAGAATGCATCCCAGTCCTGAGAACGGCATGAATCGCTGTGACTGCATCGTGTGTAAATGGTCAAGTAAGGGTCAAGGGTATTTCATGTCACATTCTCTACCCACTTTCGGCCTTTTGCCCCTGAAACCTCGACAAACGGAAGAATGAAAGGCGAACACACGAGGCTAAACACATTTCAGACTGTTTGAAGGTCACCGCTGCGATCTGCCAATGCGACTGTATCATTAATCACTGAATGATTCCTACAGTAGACATCCCACTATCTCCTTCAGCTACGATCACATAGAAACACACTCACACACACACAGCTGATTAGCCATTTTTACACAGCGTGCCAAGTTGTGGAGGTTATCTGGTACAAGGTTATTTAAGTGCATCCAGCATGTCAATGCTTTATAGTTGGGTGGTCGGGTGCATGTTTCTCTAGCGGTGACAGATGCACTCCAGGCGTGCTGTTGGTGGTTTGCATTGCTTCGGCTGAGATGAGACGTGTTGTCAGGTCACCTTGAGTATGCTTTTGTCTAATACGTGTGCATTTCAACACCCTGGTGTCTGACAAACATAGAAAACACTGCAGGCTTTGAATATCTGCGTCTCTGAATATGAATGAGATGCTTTGTGAACGTATGACTTAATAGATCTGAATAACCAGTACTGACGGTGTTTTGTCCAGTTTTCATTGTAATAATATTTCACAATTTTACTGTTTTTTACTGTATTTTTGATCAAATAAATTGCTTGCTTGCTGAGCATAAGAGAATTTTTTAGAAAATACTTCCAAACTTTTAACAGATAGTATTCACATTTTGCTCTGATATGCATATTTCCTGAGTAAAGGTATATAAAAAAAACTAAAAACTTTTAGATAGACCTCAAGGTTTTGAACAATAGTATGTGTGTGTGTACAGACACACACACACACGCACGCGCGCACGCCATTATTTCAAATTGTAATAATATTTCACAATTTTACTGTTTTTTACTGTATTTTTGGTCAAATAAATTGCTTGCTTGCTGAGCATAAGAGAATTTTTTAGAAAATACTTCCAAACTTTTAACAGATAGTATACACATTTTGCTCTGATATGCATATTTCCTGAGTAAAGGTATATAAAAAAAACTAAAAACTTTTAGATAGACCTCAAGCTTTTGAACAATAGTATGTGTGTGAGTGTGTGTGTGTGTACAGACACACACACACGCACGCACGCACGCGCGCGCGCACGCACACACACATATATATGTGTGTGTGTGTGTGTGTGTGTGTATATATATAGAGAGAGAGAGACAAATTTAATCTGTTTAAGTTTGGCATACGTAGCAACACATTTCTTGCCAGCTCATACATGTGGGTGACTGCGTCTGAACTGGATGAAAATGAGTCTCTCGCTGGCTTTTTAAATAACGACGCAGCAGCCTCATCATTCTTTGTGACACTGATCATCTATTATGAACTCCGATATGATAAAAATGCCTTTCCTTAGCGAATATGCCCTCTCTTTTCCAATTCTGATTTCCATGGATCTCTCTCGCCTTTAACCTTGGTTACTGACAGATAATAACTTTGCCATTGAAAGGCTACCTTTCCCTGCACATAAAGTATGTTTCCGGTGGTGATGAAGCTTTTGCAGTGCAGGATTATATCTCCATTCATTCTCATTTATTTTGCCTTAGACCTCATTTGAATGACTTTGGTCAGTAATTATAGCCAAGGTTATCGGTGTTCAGATGAGAAACTTTACCTTCCCCTTCATTAGCTCACTCGTTATCGTAGATGTTCCTCCCCTGCCATTGTTCAAGTCTCTTCAGTGGATCTTCACGCTGTGTTTCAACTACTATGAAGTCAGTGTTGTTAGTAAAGTACAACAGCACGTTTTGCGACCCGAAAGTGTATAAAGATCAAAAATGTTTATCTATGTTTATTGAAGATTGATGAAAGAGCATTAGTTATTAATTAAAAGTTACAATGACAAATGCACACTTAATCAGAATTGTCATACTGTTGTCCAGTAAAAAGTATCTAATCATTTATATATTGAAAATGTATCTTGAATCACACTTGTTTTCTTACTTTTTTTGTGAGTTGAACAGTAAAGAAGATTTTGTAAAGAACCGTGGTGATTCATAAAATGCAAGGCTATACATGAGTCAAATAAAGCATATCAAGGAACATACAAATGAACACCTTTGGCTCCTGACGATATATTGAGACCTTATGAAGTGAAACAATTGGTCTGTGCAAGAAACTGAAACTGAACATTTACAACATTATTACCTGTCAGGCAAACGATCCAGAGTGATGTCTGGTTCACGAATGAATCATTCTTTTGAACCGGTTCTTTTTGGTGAACTAGTTGAGCCAGTTCACTGAATCAAACTGAATCATCTGAAACAGTTCACGGCTCAGATCTACAAGTTGCTCAATCAAAACTCACTTTTGGATGTGTCTGACAGTCACTCCGACTCCAAGTGAGCTGAAATAGCAGCGTATCTGATCCTGTGATGAATGAACTGATTCAGAGCTCCAGTTCGTCTAACAGTCACTGAACTGAGGAAACAGTTCGACTCGAAAGGAAGACCGATGAGCTGCTGATATGTGCATGCGTGAACCGAGAGCTTAAATGATGGGGTGAAATAAAAGTTTTTTTATGGTTTTTCGTGGTTTATGAAAAAAGGTGAGCTGATGAAGAGTTTATTCACTTTTATATGCTTTAGACATGTGAAACATCCATGTTTCACATTATTATTGGGTGCTTTAGTAATATAATTGCAAGATTACGTAAACGAACTGGTGAATCAGTTTTTTGAATCAGTTCACTGAAACAAACTGTCTGAAAGAATCAGTTTGCTGAAAAGAATCACGTTTCCCTCTTGGCCTGAGGCTCTGGATTACGGGTAATAATGTTGTAAATAATGTCCAGTTTCTTGCACAGACCGATCGCTTCGCTTCATAAGACCTCAACTTATCATCAGGAGCCACAGGGACTCATTTTGTGTTCCCTGATATGCTTTATTAATTGCCAGCAGCCACTGATTTGCACTTTTTGAATCGCCAAGGAGCATGGTTTCAGCTAAAAATCTTCTTCACTGAAGAAAAAAAGTCACCTACATCTTGGATGACCTTGGATGGATGAGTAAATTAAGAGCAAATTTCATTTTTGAGTGAACTATCCCTTTAATTCAGTATATAAAGAGCGAGAGGATTCAGAAAATCAGTCAGCTCACTGATGCCTTTTATTTTCCCTTTTATTAATTACACCAACAGACTCAAGAGAAACTCAAGATGATCTGGTTGCTAAGTGATTGTTTCTATGGTTTATTTGAGGAAGAGGCAGTAGAGAGGGACATGGAGGGACTGTGTGTTAAATCGTGATGTATTATATTCAGAGATGCTGTAGTGTGTATGAGTGGCCGCATAAGGTCACCGAGGTTAATCAGCTGCCAGATGCCTAAGAGGGAAATTATATGTGTGTTCAAAAACATATTTTGCATAACCAACAAGCTTTGGGATATAAAGAGGACAAAGGACAAGCTATGCTAGGTCGACATAGACTTTTTTTAATGATAAAAAAGAAAAATCTGTGAAATTTGGAGCTGTGGTTGCCAGAACTTTTCAGTAAACATATTGTAGCAACATTTGATGGATTTAAGTGTACATTTACAGTAAAAGAAAAATGTATACATTGTTAATACACCAACTTACTGAAGTACTAAAATCTGTTTTGTACCGTTTTAATACACTAAACAAAATTGTTGGAGTATGTTTACAAAAAAATCCATTCTCAGACTTTCTACTTCGAATTTCGTGTTTAATTCAATGTGTTACTTATATTTTCTTTGTGATTATTTGTGCAATTCGCTAGCAATTTCTAAGAGAAATTTCTAAGCAGAGGGACTAACCATTAACCAATTAACAGATAGCATTTTTACAGATTTTACTGCTAAAATTATGATCTTATTTACATTCTATCTCAACAGCACAATTTCACTGTGGTAAAAAGTTAGGAATCATTTTTAATTTTTGGAAAGAAAGTCTCTTATGCCCACCTAAGCTGAATTTATTTGATTAAAAATGCAGTTAAAAACTGTAATGTGAAATAGTATTTCAATTTAAAATAACTGCTTTCTATGTGAATGTATTTTAACATGTAATTTATTCCTGCGATGCAAAGCTGAATTTTCAGCATCATTACTCTAGTCTTCAGTGTCGCATGATGCTTCAGAAATCATTCTAATATGCTTTGCCATAAATAAATGACATCTTTAAATAGCAATTTTAAATTGTAATAATATTTCACAATATTGCTGTTTTTTACAGTGATTTTAATCAAATATATTAGCATAAGATACTACTTTCAAATAGATTGAAAAGACAGTACATCAAATTAGATGTAGCAAATGATTCCCAATACACCATGCCTAATTATGCATCTTTTTTAAAAATGCCAATAGCCATTAAATCTGAAGATTGTAAGTGTTGACATCCAGTGCACCACAGCCGTTATTCCCTGAATAAAGTTTGTTCTGTCATATTAATTTCTCCCAGCTGCCAATCACCGCTGAGTTTGTGAACGTTCAGTGATGATTGACCCGCAGGAGGAACAAATCTTTTTCCCCCCATTAGTTTAATCTCTCGACTGCTGTGTCATCAATAATCGAAACACTCTTACAGTTTTTCTACCACGCCAAAATAACTCAAATGTGAAAATGCAAATGCTTTAATTCCGTTTCTGCAGATTATGGCACGGTTCTCGCCCTCTGTCGCCTTATTGATTGACAGACACATTTTGTGGCTCCTTCATTTTTTTCCTCCATCAAATTAGAAGCGTTCAGTGTAAAATTTCACCCTGGCTAACCACATGAGAGCCACTCAAATTAAAACCAGACGATAGCTCTCAGTACAGAAGATTTTAACTGAAGACGGCTGGTCAATTTCAATAAATCGTGATGTATTATATTCAGAGATGCTGTAGTGTGTATGAGTGGCCGCATAAGGTCACCGAGGTTAATCAGCTGCCAGATGCCTAAGAGGGAAATTATATGTGTGTTCAAAAACATATTTTGCATAACCAACAAGCTTTGGGATATAAAGAGGACAAAGGACAAGCTATGCTAGGTCGACATAGACTTTTTTTAATGATAAAAAAGAAAAATCTGTGAAATTTGGAGCTGTGGTTGCCAGAACTTTTCAGTAAACATATTGTAGCAACATTTGATGGATTTAAGTGTACATTTACAGTAAAAGAAAAATGTATACATTGTTAATACACCAACTTACTGAAGTACTAAAATCTGTTTTGTACCGTTTTAATACACTAAACAAAATTGTTGGAGTATGTTTACAAAAAAATCCATTCTCAGACTTTCTACTTCGAATTTCGTGTTTAATTCAATGTGTTACTTATATTTTCTTTGTGATTATTTGTGCAATTCGCTAGCAATTTCTAAGATAAATTTCTAAGCAGAGGGACTAACCATTAACCAATTAACAGATAGCATTTTTACAGATTTTACTGCTAAAATTATGATCTTATTTACATTCTATCTCAACAGCACAATTTCACTGTGGTAAAAAGTTAGGAATCATTTTTAATTTTTGGAAAGAAAGTCTCTTATGCCCACCTAAGCTGAATTTATTTGATTAAAAATGCAGTTAAAAACTGTAATGTGAAATAGTATTTCAATTTAAAATAACTGCTTTCTATGTGAATGTATTTTAACATGTAATTTATTCCTGCGATGCAAAGCTGAATTTTCAGCATCATTACTCTAGTCTTCAGTGTCGCATGATGCTTCAGAAATCATTCTAATATGCTTTGCCATAAATAAATGACATCTTTAAATAGCAATTTTAAATTGTAATAATATTTCACAATATTGCTGTTTTTTACAGTGATTTTAATCAAATATATTAGCATAAGATACTACTTTCAAATAGATTGAAAAGACAGTACATCAAATTAGATGTAGCAAATGATTCCCAATACACCATGCCTAATTATGCATCTTTTTTAAAAATGCCAATAGCCATTAAATCTGAAGATTGTAAGTGTTGACATCCAGTGCACCACAGCCGTTATTCCCTGAATAAAGTTTGTTCTGTCATATTAATTTCTCCCAGCTGCCAATCACCGCTGAGTTTGTGAACGTTCAGTGATGATTGACCCGCAGGAGGAACAAATCTTTTTCCCCCCATTAGTTTAATCTCTCGACTGCTGTGTCATCAATAATCGAAACACTCTTACAGTTTTTCTACCACGCCAAAATAACTCAAATGTGAAAATGCAAATGCTTTAATTCCGTTTCTGCAGATTATGGCACGGTTCTCGCCCTCTGTCGCCTTATTGATTGACAGACACATTTTGTGGCTCCTTCATTTTTTTCCTCCATCAAATTAGAAGCGTTCAGTGTAAAATTTCACCCTGGCTAACCACATGAGAGCCACTCAAATTAAAACCAGACGATAGCTCTCAGTACAGAAGATTTTAACTGAAGACGGCTGGTCAATTTCAATCAGCCAAAGTCACCAGGCAATTGAGCCCCCACATATCTCATCCTACATCCTCTCCTGTCCATCTCTGGTTTCTCTCGTTTTCTTCCAACATAATGCGAGTGATAATGTCGCTCCTCTCAACCTGTTGCTTTTGTCACTCGGGCATCTCTATGGAAACTGCTGAAGAGCTTCATGACTTCATTTCTGGTTGAGGTATTCATCGGACATTCACATTGATATTAATGCATTTAGGAGATACTTTTATATAAAACAATTAAATACGAGGTCCCATTTCATCTGTTAATTTTCAGAGAATCAAATCCATGACCTTGGTGTTGCAATAGAAACATTGCTGTTTATGCTGATTATCTGTTTTTACTAAAAAAAACACAAGAAAAATTTACTTTGTTTAAGATGGTAAGACTTGTACATTATTATTTGTGCATGCTATTATTCGTATTATTTTAAGGCAAGGCATATACAGATAAAAAAAAAAAACAGTTTTCATCTGCTGGACCTTGGTGTTGCAATAGAAACATTGCTGTTTATGCTGATTATCTGTTTTTACTAAAAAAAAACAAGAAAAATTTACTTTGTTTAAGATGGTAAGACTTGTACATTATTATTTGTGCATGCTATTATTCGTATTATTTTAAGGCAAGGCATATACAGATAAAAAAAAAACAGTTTTCATCTGCTGCTCATTTTTGAGATTTTGGTCAGTTTGCTTCCACAACATGTTTTCTTTCAGACTAGGGGAAAGAAAACACCCCAAACACACATTTAAGTTTTTATATTGTTACACTTGATCTATTTGCCTCAGTAGATTTCAATTACATTACATATCTTTAGAGGCAGTTTTCTCAAAATGAGTTTTTATTTCCACTTCAGCAGCAAATTTGTAAAGATTGCTTTGAACCACAAAGAAAGAAATGTGCTCTTCCACACTCATCTACAAAAGTTATAAATAACTATATAAGTTATATATAGCTATATTATTATTATTATTATTAAACTGTTATTTTAGTACCAATAAAGATAGTTATTCATTTTTCCATTAATTTTTATTTTTATATTGACTTTTCTTTCTTTAAGTTTACATTTCAATATTATAGTTTTAGTATTTCTGTTTTTGCCATTTTATGAGCATTAGTGTAATAGTAGTTCATTAGTAGTTTATGTTTGTTAGCATTGTAAGGTATTTTTATATATTATGTATTAATCATTTTAAGTTATTATATATAGTTTTATGGTTTTCATTTTAGTTAACTATAATAACCCAATATATGATATATTATGTACAAACTAAATCCAAATGTACATCTATCTGCAAGGCCTAAAATGTTTTAAATTCTAAGGATTGTCTTTTTTTAAACTTTTAAGCCATTTTCAATGTACCATTTAAAACTGTCTAGACAAACTTTGTCTAATTAGATAAATTCTTGGTTAACGTTCTTAGAATTGACAAGACGGTTGACCCTGAGTGGTCAGCTAAATATCTACAGTGGATCTAAAATATGAATAGTTAATTATAACTAGTTATGGTTAATTATTCATATTTCCCCATGAGCTGATCCGCTACATTATTTTATTTCAGATAATGAAAGTATTAAGTTTTATGGTTTAAGTCTTGGATTCATTCATTTATTCATTCATTCATTTAAAATCATGGAGAATGTATGTTCTCCAAACTAAAATGCAAAACTTTTTAGTATACTAGTTAATTAGGTTTTTCTTCTTTTTAGAATTACATTTTTAGTACTTTTATGTTTTGGTCTTTTTTTAAAAAATGTCTATAAACAGTAGTCAACATTTGAAGTGGATCAAAACCTTTCATCAAAGTTGTCCTAAAACCTAAAACCAAAATGTGTTCTTGTCTTAGGACAACTTTGATGAACTCTTTTGATCCACTTCAAATGTTGACTACTATAGTTTCATAGTTTAATTTTAGTTTTAGTTATTTTAGTACACAATTAAATTTTTTAATTTTTTATATATTTATTTATTTCCGATAGGAAGTTGGAAGGATTTGATTTATGGTTTGTTTTATTTATTCATTCATTCATTCATTTATATATATATATAATAGTGGGGGAATTTTGTCTACCAAACTAAAAATCCAATATCATGTTTTATTTATTGATTGATTGATTGATTTATGCATGCATGCTGCAATTGTGTACTATTAGTAAATATGTACCAATACAATGTGGAAGTAGAAGATTACTTTATATTTTATACAATTTCTTCTCAAATCAGTGTGGAACAGCAGGTTCCCATAGCATTCGTGTGTTTTGACAGCAGCAAAGTGTTTAGCCGAACACAAGCGAGATGAAGTTGCATCCAGCCTCAGTTTTGTGTCCAAATAGTATTCATGCATGGATAAGGAAAACTGTCAAGCTGTAATTTCATGTCTTTGGTGACGTCGAATGTCGTCCTCCTTAGCTCTTCACCGAAGCAGAACGGAAATAGAGCGGCGCGCGCAACTAACCGTATGGCTCATCAATCAGCGTACGGCAGGTGGTGCTTAAGTCGCACCCTGATGGATCCGCAGGAGTGCAGGAGAAGTGAAGCTCCAGCAAACTCCAACTTTCTGCAAGACTGCCTGTCCAAATAAACAACGTGTAAATGCTCACAAATCAAAAGTCTTTAGCATCCAACGCGCCTTTTACATTGCGTCGCTCGATAAACATCTGATACGGGAACCGTCGGCCACATGCGAACTCTCTGGTTCATTATAGGCCATTTCCCCTCATGCATCGATACTTGATGCAACATGCCAGATCTCGTGTCTACTTAATTAAATTAAATTACCTGTGAAATAAACAGACTCACACACTAAAGCACCTTCAGTTGAAGCCAAATAGACTCCCAACAGATGCGGGCGAGCCAAAATCTCGACAGTTGGTAACATGTCATGCCGGGAGACACGAGGTTGAACCGGTGGCCCTTGAAGCACTGTTCTTTTCTCTCTGCCAAGCTGTTCATGTCCATTAATTAGAGCTGCCATTCCTGACAAAAAAGCCTGACAGAAATCCGCTCGGAATGCTCTCTCTGTTTGTCACTTCTATTTTGGAAGCTGTGAACGCTCGAAGAGTGACACTCTGTCTGCGTGTGAAATGTAGGTGTGAAGAGCGGCTCGTGTTTGAATCTGCTCGACTGCTTTCGCTCACGGAGTCATTGTGCTGGAGCTTCTCCTCAAAAGAGGATGGCTTTCTCTCTCGAGTGCTGGAAGATTTCAGTTCTCATGTACGACATGCTTTCAACTGTGTTTGTTTTTTGAACCTTGGGAAATGCAACACAGCCTACAGTAGCTGGTAAAAGCAGAGAGCTATCTCAATTCGTACAGGAGGGGACACTGGGGCTAGTTGTCACATGAGCTGTATCTCAGTATCTGTGAGGTTTATGGTTTTATCTAACAGTGATTATGTTGTTTCAAACATCTAGTGCAAAAGTGGATTAAACTAGCATAGATAGATAGATAGATAGATGGAAAGAAAGAAAGAGAGAAAGAAAGAAAGTGCTTTTTGCAGCATGACTGGCACGGTCATCATGACCTGTTGTTGCATTTTCATTTCTAGGAGAACTATTCAGACTTTATTCAGTACTCCACTAATGTTTGCTTTCTTAGTACACTATGTTATCAAAGTTTTAATTAACTTAATTCAAACAGAGAACATCTCAATCGAACAACTGAGTGTCAGTGTGACCTCAAAAACCCCAAAGATGATTCAGACAGCAGCATCTCGCCTCCAGTAATGACATAAAGATAATGACTCTGTTTGAGCTGAGAATCCCAAGAGAGTTTGACTGCAGAAAAAGACCCAGAAAATCCACACTGCCATCCGAAGTCTCAAAGATGGACGATTGTGCCAATATTTTACCTCCTCAATGAAAGAAATCTAATCACAACAGCGAATCCTGCCGCAGATATAGATCTTATCGATCGAGCTTCAGCTGCTGTCATCTCTGTGTGGACGTGTTCATTCCTGGGTGGATTGTCATGTTGCCATGACTACAGACATGATGTCAACAGCATCTGTGATCTGAGAGACACAGACTGACCTCAAGTGCTTTTTTAAATTTTATTATTATTATTATTACAGGGGAGCCCGGGGCTAGTTGTCACACCTTTACTCAGGTGAATATTTACTATATTTCTATTTCTATAGTGCCTATATTAAAGTTTTGACTAATAGTCTTTTTAACATTTACCAGGAAAGAATAATTTAAAACTATATTTTGTATACACATACACTAGAATTAAGATTTGTAAGTTTTTTTTAATTTAAATTTTTTTTTTAAGTCTCATGTGCTCAGCTAGACTGCATTTATTCCGAAATACAGTAACAATTATTATACTATTCAAATATATTTTAAAATGTAATTTATTCTTGTGAGCTTTTTCTTCAGTCTTTATATTTAAAAAATATATATTTTTAAATATTTTACATTTTAAAATGCTTTCAAAAAGAAAAGAGTTCTTTTAAATTGTAATAAATTATAATTCACATATTACTTGTATTTTTGATTGAGCAGACTTTCTTTTAAAAACTATAGATAGAGCGAGTAGTTTTACCCATCAATTTGTGGTTATTTACTGATGTTTTTCTCCAAACACCTCTTTTCTATACAATAACAGGTCATGGTGATGCTCCAAAAAGCACAAAACACTATAAAAGTAGTCCATTTAACTTGTGCACTATATTATAAGTTTTCTTACATCATATAATGCCAGTGGTCACTAATAATCTTCACCTCCGCAGCGGCTCTCAAAGCGAATATGATGTCTATATGGCACATTTGATGTCATGACATTTGGTTGAGACGCTGGAAAACCAGTGACATTTGATGTTATTGACATCTAACCTGTCTGTTCATCACACAAAGCCTGTTGTATGACTTCAGAAGACAAAAACAGCACATGCACCCTTTAAATTAATGTAATTTGTTTAATTTACTGTAGGGTAAGATGTGGTAAGAATGCATGTGCATTTGCTCTTGTGGTGAATGTGTATTGGTATTGTTTGTACACAGATATGACGCTTCAAGAGGGTCAGAAGTTCTCACAGTCACGTTGGAAAAGAGCCACCGATGCTGTGAACAACTACAGATGTGCATTAGGTTGATATATTACTATTATAGTTTATGTCTATGTCTATAGTTACACTTACATTTAGTCATTTAGCAGACACTTGTCCTCAAAAGAGGATGGCTTTCTCTCTCGAGTGCTGGAAGATTTCAGTTCTCATGTACGACATGCTTTCAACTGTGTTTGTTTTTTGAACCTTGGGAAATGCAACACAGCCTACAGTAGCTGGTAAAAGCAGAGAGCTATCTCAATTCGTACAGGAGGGGACACTGGGGCTAGTTGTCACATGAGCTGTATCTCAGTATCTGTGAGGTTTATGGTTTTATCTAACAGTGATTGTTGTTTCAAACATCTAGTGCAAAAGTGGATTAAACTAGCATAGATAGATAGATAGATAGATAGATGGAAAGAAAGAAAGAGAGAAAGAAAGAAAGTGCTTTTTGCAGCATGACTGGCACGGTCATCATGACCTGTTGTTGCATTTTCATTTCTAGGAGAACTATTCAGACTTTATTCAGTACTCCACTAATGTTTGCTTTCTTAGTACACTATGTTATCAAAGTTTTAATCTTACAAATGCGCACAATGGAAGCAATCAAAATCAACAAAAGAGCAATGATATGCAAGTGCTATAACAAGTCTCAGTTAGCCTAACACAGTACACGTAGCAAGTTTTTTTAAATTATATAAAAAAATGGAAAAAGAATTGAGCTATGGAAGCAATCAAAATCAACAAAAGAGCAATGATATGCAAGTGCTATAACAAGTCTCAGTTAGCCTAACACAGTACACGTAGCAAGTTTTTTTTAATTATATAAAAAAATGGAAAAAGAATTGAGCTAGCAAGTGTTAGAGGCCTTTTTTGCTTTTGTTAATTGTATAATAAATAAAAAGAAAATAGATAGATAGAATACAAAAAGATTAGAGAAGCTAGTGTTAGGGTTTTTTTTTTTTGTTTTAAGAAAATAATTATAATAGAGAGTGCTAGAGTTAGAGGGTCAAATAAAAATGGAAGAGATGTGTTTTTAGCCGATTCTTGAAGATGGTTAAGGACTCAGCTGCTGGGATTGAGTTGGGCAGGTCATTCCACCAGGAGGGAACAGTTAATGTAAAAGTCTGTGAAAGTGATTTTGTGCCTCTTTGGGATGGCATAATAATGCGTCGTTCACTTGCAGGATGCAAGCTTCTAGAGGCACATAAGTCTGAAGTAATGAATCTAGGTAAAGGGGTGCTTTTGTAGGCAAACAGTAATGTCTTGATTTTTATGCGACCAGCTATTGGTAGCCAGTGCAAATTGATGAACAGATTTGTGACATGCTTTTTTTTTTTTTTTGGCTCATTAAACATTAATCTTGCTGCCGTGTTAGATATTATGATAGTTAGTATCATAATGAATATACTGATTAGATATTTTGATTTTATATCTATTTGATTCTAATAATTATTTGTTTAAATAATTTAGTTGTTTAATTATTGTTTAAGTGTCTATGTTGTAAGTTTAGTAAATCAAGTTAAACTAATAATGAAAATAAGAAATGTTGCTTAGAAAACTAGCTTAAAATAAAATAATAAATAAAATTAAAATTAAATTAAAATAAAAAATTAAAATAGCTGAAATAGGTTACATTTAATTAATTTTAGATTTCAATTTAAAAGTTTAGTAAAATTTAGTATTTTTTTGTGCATTTTGTCACTTTTATTAGTCAGTGTTTTTAAATATATCTGTATAGTTCATTTTTATTTCAGGTTTAGTTGTTTTAGCAGAAATAGAATGTTAATTTTTAAATATTTTATTTCAGTTTCATTTTAGTAGTTATAAACTTGTAGTAATTTTGTTGTGTGCTTTGTCCCTTTTATAAGTGTTTTTTTATGTCTATAAAGTTTTTAATTTTATTAACAGTTTTAGCTTAAGTTATTTTAGTACATTAAAGTCAAGATTTTAAGAGTTTATTTATATAGCACATTACATACACAATGGTAATTCAAAGTGCTTTACATAAAAGGAAATAAAATAATCATAAAAATAATCACAAACATAAAACAAGGAATTTAAAAATTTATTTAAAATGAATTGAAAACAGTTAAAAATAGAAAATGACTACAGTGCAGTCAGGACGTAGCACAGTGCTCATTCAATACATGTACTTTTCAGTTTGACATTACTACTGAAACTAAGGTCTGTCTCCAGATTCAAACCAAGATTCTTGACTTGATTTTTAGTTGTTTGACCCCTAGAGTCAAGGTATGCATTCACCTTGAGAACTTCCTCTTTGTTTCCAAATGCAATGACTTCAGTTTTCTCCTTGTTTAACTGAAGAAAATTTTTGGCACATCCAACTGTTTATTTCATCAATGCATTGGCAGAGGGAATCAATGGGGCTGTAGTCATTTGGAGATAAGGCTAGGTGAACCTGGGTTTTATCAGCATAGCTGTGATAGGTAATTTGTTTCTTTCTCATTATTTGACTCAGTGGGAGCATATACAGGCTAAACAAGAGAGGTGCAAGAATTGAGCCTTGTGGGACTCCGCATGTCATGGACGTCCACTTAAACTTATGCTCTCCTATACTCACATAATAACCTCTCCCTTCTAAGCATGACTTGAACCATTTGAGTACCATCCCAGAAAACCCGGTTTTCCAGTCTCTCTAGAAGTATGTTATGATCGACAGTGTCAAAGGCAGCACTAAGATCTAGTAGTACCAGCACTGATATTTTGCCAGAATCAGAAATAAAGTGAATCATTTATTATCTTTATGAGCACTGTCTCTGTGCTGTGATGTGGTCGGAAACCAGATTGAAAATTGTCCAGGTATCCATTTGAGTTTAAGT
>NW_015505910.1:565507-608135 GCF_001515645.1 Sinocyclocheilus grahami | reverse complement strand
AGATCTAGTAGTACCAGCACTGATATTTTGCCAGAATCAGAAATAAAGTGAATCATTTATTATCTTTATGAGCACTGTCTCTGTGCTGTGATGTGGTCGGAAACCAGATTGAAAATTGTCCAGGTATCCATTTGAGTTTAAGTCGTTGTTCAGCTGATTAGAAAACTAAACTACCTTTTCAATAATCTTGCCTATAAATATTTGATATTGGTCTATAGTTGCTCAATATGGTGTTATCAAGATTGTTCTTTTTCAGAAGGGGCTTAACAACTGCAGTTTTCAGGGAGTTTAGAAAAGTCCCAGAAAGAAGTGAGGTGTTCACCACTTCTAAGAGATCTGCTTCTAAACAGTTCAGCACACTTTTGAAAAAAAGATGTGGGAAGTGTGTCAAGATAGCAGGTTGACGATTTAAGGTGCTGTACGATTTCTTCCAAAGTTTTACTAAAACATTGCTTCAAAAACAGACAGTTACAGTATATTTTAGTTTTATATTAAGTTATATTTTATTTCAGTTAACATTCATTTAAGTTTTTTATGGTTTTGTTTTAGTTATAATAAACCTGACTACGCTGCAGTTCATAACTACACCTCCGAAAATGTAATGTGTATAATGCAATTTTAATAATAATTTAAAATGCAATGCATTTTATTGCAGTATAAATGAAGGTGTATTGAAATCCTTCATTATATAGTGCATAAATATTGCAGTCACCATAAATGCATGACATATGTAGTTAAACATAAATCTGCAGAAAAGTTACATCCGTAGAAGTCCCACATGCAAAACTTCAACACAATGAAACATTTCAGCCCACTCAGACAACTTTTGCATTGCAGTCCCAACATCGATACGCTGCATAAACCTCCCAAATGCCCTTTGGCTTTGAGTGACCTTTGAGAGCGCTGGCTAGGTTGCTGTGGGTCCGGGATACGGACTTTCACAGACACGTCTGTGGGTACAATGCATCTCTAGAGCTGGATAAAGCCTCCACAAAGGGAATAGCATATCTTCATAGATAACCTCTCTCTCTCCCGCACCCAGAATCTAAATCAATCCTCAATTGGCTTCACTCCGGGAAGGCTGCCAAAACCATCTCTGCTCGGCCATGAAACCCCTGGACCAGTGTGAAAAATCGAGACTGAAGGGAGCGGATGCTCGCGGAGTGGCACTTTATGGCCATCTAAGAGTGCCAATCTGGGTTAACTCTTTCTTTTCAACTGGAAGCCACTCGAGAGAATACAAACAGATGGATTACCAGCCCATTATGTCAAGGACTTCTGTGGGAACTTATTTTCTTACACAATCCTACACAGTGTTGGAAGAAGGGTTGGCTTTGTACCAAATATTTAGCTTTTGTTGAGATAGCTCTCGCATCTTTCCAAAATCAATATTGCAGACAAATAATCAGACCTCTGGTGAACTTTTAACTGAATAGGTCACCCAAAAATGTAAATGCTGGCATTTTTTTACTCATGTGGTTCCAAACCTGTTTCCATGGAAAACAATAAGAGAATTTTGATGCATCTTCACACAGCTCTTTTCCATACAGCAGTTCATCATATTGTAATATAAAATAAATCGGTAATATATGTGCTCTTGAAATTCAACTCTTCTACTCACCAATGCTGCATTTATATGATCAAAAATACAGTAAAAAAACACTATTTATTACCAAAGTTGTCATTGATACAGTTTTCAATGGAGGCTTCTTATAGTTAAACAAACAAACAAACAAACAAACAAACAAATAAAACATTTTTGTTACTTGAAATTAAATAAACATTAACTTTAAATAAAATATTATAAATAACATTAAAATAGCTAGTTGGCAAGGCAACATTTTGTACTAAAATAACAAAAAATATAACTGAAATAATAAAATAAATATACTGAAATAAAATAAAATACTACATATAATATTAAAACAGCTATTTGGCAAGGCAACATTTCTCATTTTAATGTTGTACTATAATAACTAAAACTGAAATTATACAAATAAAATTAATATAATTATAAATAAATATATAAAAGATAAAACAAATTATTGACTAAAAACAGAAAATATAAAAACATTCAAAATAAAAACTATCATAGGATCTTGATATTAAAGCAATAGTGCTTCAGTGTCACAATATGATCCTTTAGAAATCATTCTAATATGCTGTTTTTCAAGAAACTCAAGAAACATTTCTGATTATTATGATCAATATTGAAAACAGTTGTGCTGCAATTTTATTTTCATATTATTTTTCAGGACTCTTTAATGAATAGAAAGTATGAAGGTATTTTTGGTGCGAAACAACTGAGCGTCTGTGACAGCGGAATTTGTAGTTGTAGGGAATAGCCACACATGTGTATCAGTAAATTTTGAAGTCACAGACAAAAGTTGCAAACTTTTTTTTTATTTTTTATATCTTTTCTTTTTTTTCTTATTTTTTTTTCTCTCCCACAAACACAACAGTTACACCCTCCCGAATCCTTCATTGCAGGTGCGCAAATCCTATTCTACGAATCACAAATCAAGAAACCCCTATACGCCCACATGTTTTGCTACTATTGCTACAGTGAGTATGGTGCAAAACACATTCACACACCTGCATCAAAAATGTGAAGTCACGGACAAATTTTGTACATCCGCAAATCAGTATGTGAATTCTTGCAATGAGATTTGCACGCTTACATATTTATAAAAGATTGATTTACCCGTTAATTAAATAGATTATTATGAGAGTGGGATTAAATACATTTGTTAATATATTTAAATTATTAACAAATGTACAGTATAACAGTGAGTGATTTCAGAAAAAGAATGAAAATGTACACTGTAAAAAATTATTGTGATTTGAACAGTAAAAGACTGTAAAAATGCTACAGTAAAAACCTGTTAACTAGTTAACGAATAGCCACACATGTGTATCAGTAAATCTGAAGTCACAGACAAAAGTTGCATACTTGTAGATTTTTTTTTCTCTCCCACAAACACAACAGTTACACCCTCCCGAATCCTTCATTGCAGGTGCGCAAATCCTATTCTACGAATCACAAATCAAGAAACCCCTATACGCCCACATGTTTTGCTACTATTGCTACAGTGAGTATGGTGCAAAACACATTCACACACCTGCATCAAAAATGTGAAGTCACGGACAAATTTTGTACATCCGCAAATCAGTATGTGAATTCTTGCAATGAGATTTGCACGCTTACATATTTATAAAAGATTGATTTACCCGTTAATTAAATAGATTATTATGAGAGTGGGATTAAATACATTTGTTAATATATTTAAATTATTAACAAATGTACAGTATAACAGTGAGTGATTTCAGAAAAAGAATGAAAATGTACACTGTAAAAAATTATTGTGATTTGAACAGTAAAAGACTGTAAAAATGCTACAGTAAAAACCTGTTAACTAGTTAACAGTAAGTTTCCATACTATGTTCGGTGAATAAATGTAATTACATTTAATGTAATTTTACAGTAAAATACTGTTAACAATACAGTTTTTGGAAGTGAAATAGAAAAAGTAATTGTATAATTTACAGTGACAAACCATAAATTGACACTCCCAGAATTCCCTGCATGACACTTAATTTTTTATGTTTTTTTTGTTGTTGTTGAAATAACATGTTTCTTTTTTTTCTTATCAGTTGTTTACATTAGGGTTTAATCTTACATCTAATGTTGTTAAATGAATGTTTATTGCATTATTTCAGTATCATGTGTGTCACCATGATGGGGTTTAGTGTTTAGTGTGCACCTTCTACGTATATATAAGTAGTGCCCTTCTCAGTTCATAGAAAAGCTGTTTGTGATGAGCTTTGGTTCACCATGTGACTTTCTAATCACCACCAGTTTTTGGTGGTTATCGGTGCATTACAATGGTTCAAAACAGATATTAGTTCTTCAATATGTTGGTTTATTAACATTACATCAGTTAATGAAATATTGCATTTTATTGTGAATTTAAGTTAAGTCTGTAAAACCTAAAATGTTGCTACCATATTTTTTTATGGTGAAGTTCTGGCAACCACAGCTGCCGGTATTTTACCGTAAATGTCACAGATTTTTTTTTACAGTGTACCTTTAGTGGTATTTGCTGCTGTCAGGTCTGGAAGATGCTCGCAATTGTTTTTATAATTTGTTTTATTTTCCCCC
Source organism: Sinocyclocheilus grahami (assembly GCF_001515645.1). NCBI lineage: Eukaryota > Metazoa > Chordata > Actinopteri > Cypriniformes > Cyprinidae > Sinocyclocheilus > Sinocyclocheilus grahami. The sequence continues at coordinate 603,973 of NW_015505910.1, read as the reverse complement.
TGCTCATTTGGGTACCAACTGATAGGCACCTAAACTACACTGTGAAGAGATTGCTGTAAATTTTACAGTAGCTGGATGCATTATTACTGTATTTTCATTTAAAGTATTATTACTGTATTGTCAGTATAAGTACTGTTCAGTTTATTTTAATTTGTTTACCTGTATAAAACAATCCAGTTGTGATACAACACTGTATACCATATTTTCTTTACAACCCCAACCCCATAAAAATCACAATAACTCATTAGCATTTGTCTTTATAATATTGTTGAACATTTCATAAAAGTAGTCCATATGACTTGTGCTATATATCGCAACAGACTGAAGTTATTCAAATCTTCCACTTCAGTGCAGATCTTAAATGAAATATCGTCACGATACATCAAAAAGTGATGTTTGGTAACAACACAGTGGTGTTTGGCATCAAATGGCTTTAACACACCAGTTTCTGTAGTCCATTTCAGAGCTTTGACTGCAGAAGATTATCAGTAACGATTCAAATGTCTGTTACTCACACAAAGCTGTCATTGGTTTGCCTTCAAAATGGACGTGAGCGTGAATTTTGAGTTGAATTGTATTTGGGGGAAAAAGCCAGATAGAGAAATAAAGCAAGAGAGAGAGAAAGGAACATGTCTGTCAATGCCTGTCCTTACATCCATGTGCCACAAACTCCAACCTTGAGGGATTTGAGTGGATTTGATTTGCACTGTAGAGAGCGCCTTTAGGGCATTGTCAACATGGCCCCGGGCTTCAGAGATGGACAGTTTCACCTGTGCAACCCCCATGAAAAATTATAGAAATCCCCACAAAACACTGCCAGATGTGCCTCCTGAATTACAGGGGTTTATTCCAGCGACAGCATCTTTAAGAATTCCCTCAGAAGTTTGGCATGAATACACTTTATTTTTTCAAGGAGATGAAGACGGGGACCTGGCATGACGATTGTCACTCTGCTCTTATCGTTTCATAACAGAAAGGTGTTGTAATTGTTTCCGGTTCAAAGATTTTTATCCTTTTAGGCTCAGAATTAGAGACAGAAATGGAGTGGAACAATTAGATATGCTCTTCCATTTGCATTTAATGAGGTGCGGAGGTCTCTTCCACTTCAGTGCAGATCTTAAATGAAATATCGTCACGATACATCAAAAAGTGATGTTTGGTAACAACACAGTGGTGTTTGGCATCAAATGGCTTTAACACACCAGTTTCTGTAGTCCATTTCAGAGCTTTGACTGCAGAAGATTATCAGTAACGATTCAAATGTCTGTTACTCACACAAAGCTGTCATTGGTTTGCCTTCAAAATGGACGTGAGCGTGAATTTTGAGTTGAATTGTATTTGGGGGAAAAAGCCAGATAGAGAAATAAAGCAAGAGAGAGAGAAAGAAACATGTCTGTCAATGCCTGTCCTTACATCCATGTGCCACAAACTCCAACCTTGAGGGATTTGAGTGGATTTGATTTGCACTGTAGAGAGCGCCTTTAGGGCATTGTCAACATGGCCCCGGGCTTCGGAGATGGACAGTTTCACCTGTGCAACCCCCATGAAAAATGATAGAAATCCCCACAAAACACTGCCAGATGTGCCTCCTGACTTACAGGGGTTTATTCCAGTGACAGCATCTTTAAGAATTCCCTCAGAAGTTTGGCATGAATGCACTTTATTTTTTCAAGGAGATGAAGACGGGGACCTGGCATGACGATTGTCACTCTGCTCTTATCGTTTCATAACAGAAAGGCGTTGTAATTGTTTCCGGTTCAAAGATTTTTATCCTTTTCGGCTCAGAATTAGAGACAGAAATGGAGTGGAACAATTAGATATGCTCTTCCATTTGCATTTAATGAGGTGCGGAGGTCTTTAGCAGGGGTCGCTGGCAATTTCAAAGACACCTCAGTACATCACACGTTGACTTCTGGTTAGCACATTCACTTCACTGTCACTGAGAAAACATCATCAGTTTGATAGCAGGTACTGCGAATGCTCACAACACAACCAAATAAAGAATTTTATTTGCAGCACGTTTCTTTGTTTGGTTGTGTTGTGAGTATTTGCAGCGTATGTGTTGTCAAATTGATGAAGTTATTTTCTTAATTTGCAGGTGTATTTTCTTTGTTTGGTTGTGTTGTGAGTATTTGAAGTGCGTGTGTTGTCAAATTGATGAAGTTGTTTTCTTAATTTGCAGGTTTTTTTCTATTTGCAGCGCGTTGAGCTCTCTCGGCCACCGTAAGGAACACATTGAATTAAACATTAAATTTTAAATGTAAAATGTACTCCAATAATCTGTTTTATTTTCACTCTTTAGAATAGTATAAATATTATTTTATGTAACTGATTGCAATGTATGCAATATATTTGTATTGCTGAAATCATGAAAATGGACCCATCTAGTACATACTAAAAAACTATCAGAATGTTATTTAATGCAGCTGATTCAGTAAACAAATGACAACTAAGGCAGAATAATGTGCAGAAGTGAAGTTAAAATAATTTTTTGCATTGCCTTTGTCTCAATTGAGTGGCAAAACAACACAGACAATACATCCAGAGACAATGAATCTTAGTGATCACTGCATTCATGCATCTCAGAAAATCCAATGACCAAGCCACTGAAATAAAGAACAAACTTTGCATCATTCTCGTCTCGAGTCAAACTCGCTGTCAGACTGTCGCACATAACAGGACACTTAAGCGTAATTGCATAGAATTATGTCGTCACCATAACAAGGGCTACAGAGATGGCTAATTAATTATGATAAATACAAGATACTCAAGACAATAAGTTTGAATCCTCCTGAAACATAATAAACATGATTTCATAGCCTGGAATAACAATAGCTGGTCACTAATGATTGTTTAGCATCTTAAAGAGAAAAAAAAAAAAACTCATCCAAACCCAAATTGGGTCTCGTTCTTTACACAAGGATGTCATACGACTTCAGATGACTAGGAATGCACAAGTCAAAATGAAAAAAAGAACAATATACAATATAAAAATGTACTAAAATTAAAAATAATTTATTTATATATATATATACTGTAAAAAAATATTGTTGTGAAACTAATTTTTTTGGAATACAAGAAAATACAAAGAAAATACTATTTCAGGTTTTTTTATTATTATTTTGAGTGTAATTCAATGCGTTACTTTCAGTTTCATTGTAATTATTTGTGAAATTTACTAGCAATTTCTGAGTGAAAACTGAAAAAAAAAAACTGTAAATTTATACGTAATATTCATTTTTTATTGTAGGCCTACTCATCCTTTAAGCCTTATATAGTACATGAAAAGATAACAAATAGGAGATTTTATTTAAATCATATGATCTTTTAAGCTAATAATATCATTATTAAATGATGCACAAATAGCCAAGTACCTTGAGAGGCATAATCTTCATGAATAATTCATATTTTTGACCTTCTAACTACATAGTCCAACTATTCTGATATTTAAAAAGCCACTGATACTGTAAGTAGTTTATGAGAGCTGAAATGACACCTTTGATTTTGTGTTTATTAATGTACTTTCTTGAGTGCATTTGTTCTCTCCGTTGTCTTTGAGTGTCTGACATTTACAGCAGTCGCAGATTCACCTTACTTACGCATTTATACTGTAATGAAGACTAACACATCAGCCTAATTCTGCAGACAAGGCAGTCAGAAATAACTATACCCTTCTGAACTATATGCACTGTAAACGGTTTATTATATGCTGATCCATCCATAATGTCAGTGTTTGCCCTCAACTCCGGTCACGGTTAACGAAGGCTATCCCGTCCAAGGGCATTTCATTATTTCCATCCTCCGTGGCAAGTGTGTAGTGTTTTGTGCGAAACGCTCATTGTGTAATGACTAAAAAAATCTCTAGGCAATCAATCAACCTTTGTGTCACGGCACAAAAGCCTGCCTGCTGCTTTATGGAAATGCGACGATAACATTGCCCGCGTAAAGAGGTCCCACCTGATAAATAAACACAAAACTTTACCTTCGCCATGTTCGTCCGTAATCCTATTGTTTGCTTGATTTATATTGATTTGTTCTGTCTTCAGCTGTTTTGCCATTTGTGACTGTTATTATCATCATCGTATCATCATGCATAACAACGAGCTCTTTTACACTTGCGCCGACGGCTGTTATTTGTAATCTCAAGATATTTTCTTACTCTAATAGAGCGACTTATTCCACTTCATCTAGATGAGATTCTGCTTTATTAGATCTGTTTTCCAACCATCAGATCGTTCTTCATGAGCGACGGGTGTATCGAATCAGTTCTTTGATACATATAGTGTGTTAAGATGAGGTCAAACTTGTTTGCAGTAAAACCGAATCAAACATTGTATCATGTGGTGAGAAATGTGTGCCCTGCTGCCAGTTTATCCTGATGGCTTGATAAATGCAAATTGCAAGAATCTGCAACATGGTGCGTTGTTCTCTTGATATTTACGACTTCAAATAATAGTTGAATGCATTTTTATTAAAGTGCCGCTCCATCTATATTTAACCACTGAACCTTGTAGATGATGTACAGTAATTCTGATGTTTTCATGTTGTGATCACACTCCAGATATTGATTTAGAGGGAAACCTTTCTTTTTCTAAAGGTTTGTGTGTTGAAAACACATATAAATGTGATAACACACATCAAATGTCAAGGTTTATCTACCAATGCAGTCTGACTTCAAATAAGCTGAATAGTGTGCATAGAATAAATCTGATGTAATGTATGTAGTTATTGGAATTTATGTAATAAAGCTGTTATGCTCAAGGCTGCATTTCTTGGATCGAAAATACAGTAAAACTGTATTGTTGTGATCATCACTCCATCATTACTCCAGTCTTCAGTGTCACGTAATTTCTAAATATTATCAATGTTGAAAAGTAGAAGGTTTAAAAGAATTTTTAGTTTCAAAGTTTTTTTTTTGTTTGTTTTGTATCAATGTAAATGTATTTACTGTTATATGTGATCTTTGTAAAGCATCTTTGAATAAAAGCATTAATTAATACATAAATAAATAAATAAATAAAACCTTACTAACCCCAAACTTTTGAATGGTGTATATAGCATACTTAATAATTGGTACTATTACCACACGCAAAATTAACTTCAAAAAAATAAAAATAAAACATCAGTAAATTATTTGAAAAAAAAAAAAAATCAGTAAATTATTTGCTAAAAAAAATCAGTAAATTATTTGCAAAACAAATAAAAAAAAATCAGTAAATGATTTGCAAAAAAAAAATCAGTAAGTTATTTGCAAAACAAAAAAAAATTCAGCAAATGATTTGCAAAAAAAAAATCAGTAAGTTATTTGCAAAACAAAAAAAAATTCAGCAAATGATTTGCAAAAAAAAAATCAGTAAGTTATTTGCAAAACAAAAAAAAATTCAGCAAATGATTTGCAAAAAAAAAATCAGTAAGTTATTTGCAAAACAAAAAAAAGTCAGTAAATGATTTGCAAAACAAAAAAAAATCTAAATTATTTGCAAAACAAAAAAAAATTCATTAAATTATTTGCTAAAAAAAATAAAATCAGTAAATTATGTGCAAATTAAGTGTTTGATACTGCAAGCAAATTGGTACCAGTTATTTAAAATCTTAGTACTTGTGTGTGTACTTTTAATGTTTATATATAGGCAAAAGCTATTTTTTCTTCTTCTAATGCTTATCAAGAAAACCGAAAACTGATTTGAGGTCACATTTCCACACATATATTTAGTGACATACTTATCATAACATCGCATACATGAAAATGTCAGTTTTCATACATAGAATATGCATTTTCTTATAGATATAGGGATGTCTCATTTTGACTACTTGTGGAAAGTTTTTCTGTCATAAAAAGGGATTTTATAGGAATCAACGCATTACATAATGACATGTAATGTGAATTGTCAATCATTTGAGGGTTGCATTAAATGCTTGACCTGCTCCTTAACTAATGTTGGCATCACAAGACGTACAGTGAGTATAAAGTGAAGTTAAAAATGACAAAACCTTTTGGACTTTTCTCCAGTTTCTCAGCGACAGAAATAAAACCTCTGAATGAAACCAGACACGAGAAACTGAGATGAGACTTTAAAGAATTGGGCCAGCTTCAGCAAATGTGATTTGTGGTATATTGCGATTCTCTTAAATTTCATTTGGACAGCCGCTAGCGTGATCAATGTGATTCAGATCCAGCCGAAAGAGAATGTGTACATGTTTTCTTTGGTGAAATCAAGACGCCTGCTTTTAGATTGCAATTCATTGGCACTTAATAAAAAGATCACGGCCTTGCTTTTATTGCTTTAAACCGAAAGGTGACACCTTTAGACTCGCAAGACCAGCTGGCCGAAAAGCAATTTCACTCGTATGATGAGACAGAAACAATATAAGCCATTATAAGTCATCATTTCGGTTTCATATAGGCCTATACTGTCGCGGCATTGTTTTTAACTGACTGACAGATGCTTGACTGATCATATGAAGCATTATAAATGCTTTCAGTGCTATTTCAAACACCTAAATGCTCAGTAATGTCGTTAAGTACATTGTTGATGGATGTACGGTCTTTTCATTTATCAAGCCAGTACAGATGGTCGCTCCTTATGGCTGTGAAACAAGAGTTATGGTTGGAGAATTTCAATTTCCCTCGCAGTCGGGGATCTTATACGCTTATTCTGAGTCAATATATGTTCAATAGCTGCGAAGACTTCTTTTTTGGATAATTTATGGGATTTTTGGCAGCTGATTTGATCGCTTCTTCATATAAATTTGTCGTAAAATGTGAATTAAACAAGGAAAGATTGACTTGGAGATGGGAATATTTGATTGTGAGCAATAGAAAGTAATGGTACCTGAAATGACAATTAGATTTCCTTGCTTATTGCTCAGGGATTCTGCTAACTACGAGGCCTTGACAGCTAAGTTAAATCATAATAGAAAGAGAAATGAATGACGACGGTCACTGTGTGTGAAGATGAGGCTGTCAGAACTCTGAATTAAATCACAGGCTGTTATGAGAGGCAAGAGTGACAGCAATGCCACCCTCAAACTGCAATTCATGTCTAAGACAAATCAAACACTACAATGAAATGTCTGGACCAGCAGGTCAAGGTTTGGCTGCTTAGTGTGTTAGCCTGTGCTGGTTAATGCGTCATTATGTGGCCACAAGGCCTTCTTCTCCATTGAGAACAGTGATGTTACTGGGTGTCAGGCTAAATGCATGGCTGCGTATTTGAAAAGATAAATAATGCATTTCATAGAAGTCTGGCCATATTAATGCATTTAATAGTGATGCCGTTGTATGTTGAATATTTCTTGGCAGTATAAACTGTTTAACATTTATTTGTAGATTACAGACACAATATGACCTGTGCATGTTTTGGATTGTGATTTTACAGAATTATCTGTATTTATGGATTGTAATGCATTAGTTTAGAAGTGCAGACTACCATTCAAAAATTTTGGGGTCAGTGAGATTTTTTTAAAGGGGTCATATGATGCGATTTCAAGTTTTCCTTTCTCTTTGGAGTGATGCAAGCTTGTCGTGAATAGATAAGATCCCTAAAGTTGCAAAGACTAAAGTCTCAAATCCAAAGTTCTTTAAAAAAGTTAAGAGTCGCCCACGCCCTCCTAAAACGCCTCATTTAAACACGCCCCACATGTCTACGTCACTGTGTGGGGAGATTCGCATAACACCGCCCAAATGTATACGCAAAGAGAGAAGGCGTAACTTTGATTCTTGCTGTAGAATTTTGTCGCCATGTCGTGGAGACGCTGTGTGTTTCATTGTGAAAGCGAAACTACTTTGTTTGGTCTTCCAAAAAAAGGACACGACTAGAAATCAGTGGTTAAGTTGCATTTACAACACTGTTCCAGAACACTTCAGATGTGTGCAGCACATTTTACGGAGGACTGTTTCCTGATCCTGGGAGAGTAGCCTACAATGCGGCTGTGCACAAAATTCCAACTTTGCAAGGACAGTCTGGCGCTTCCGACTCACAGCCTGTAAGTATGTTTTCATATTTAAAGAATTTGCCACTGATGATTCAAACGCGAGTTTTGAGCAGTGTAGAGTAGCGCTTGTTTGTCATTTCTCCAACCACAAATGCAGACATGGTTTTATGTTCACGCGGCGCGATGCAACGCAACTACAACGAGAAATGTGAGGTCAAATGTTAAAGCTAGTAAGTGTAAAAAAAAAATTAAAAAAAAGTTTGTATTTTTTTCCGTCAGAATTGGACTTTGTTCTTTACAATTCTGAGAAAAGAAGTCAGATTTGCAAAAAAAAAAAAAAAAAAGTCAGGATTCTGGAAACATTTCCATAAAAATGAAATATTTAGAAATATTTTTACAATGTCAAATAACTCTTTTTTTATGTCAATATGTGGTAAAATGTAATTTATTCCTTTGATGCAAAGCTGAATCTTATTGATCCCCAAACTTTTTAACAGCAGAGTGCATATATTTATGGATTTATGTATAAAGCACCTAGTGCAGATGATTTAATGAGGTCATTCATACCCAGGAATATACAGTATTTTCTGCATGTAATATTCACTGTGGTCTTGTGTGTAGCTAAAAATCTAACTGAAATCAAAAAATGACTTTTTTTTCCCCAGTGCAGTTCATAATCCAGTACAATTCCCTTTACATTGACTTTGTTGACTTTTCTTTTTCAATCAAAAATACGTTGCTTTACAGAATTAAAATTTCTTGTGAACAGCATTTTCTTTATAAAGATCATGTCGTCTTTTCATATGAACCCAGATCATTCAGCAGATATGAGCTCGGAAACATCTACCTAAACAGCACTGTCAGCGGTTAAATTACCCATTAAGAAGTCTTTTGAAAGTTACACTGGGTCTAATTGGCTAAGTGATTAATTAATGTATTTTAACATCATTAGCATAATCTTGAGATCATATATATTTATTAAGCGCAGAACTGTCCCAGCGCTGAGTCAGCAGGAAGGAAAGGTCAAATGGGTGGACAAGTTGTCTCGACGGTCTCCATTGAGGAGGAATGTGCACACACACAGTCATTGTCCCCCTGCGGATTCAAGCGAAAAAAGGACACGAACACTCAAGAACCAATTAACCGGATCTTATCCCAGTTATTTAGATGCTTGAGATTGTCAACTAAGAATAGAAAGTCTTGGGAAGCTCATTTTGGGCACAAATGGGATTAATGTTTTTATTTTTTATTTCGTTATCCAAACGGTCTCAAAGCATCGTCTACACGTACTCTGCTTCAAAGAACTGCAACCATTAAGTGCAGAAAGAAGCACTTGTGTAACACAATTTGGATGATATATTATGCATCCGCATATACAGTATGAGACGGCACTTTCCACGATCAGGGTGCACTTTGGTCTCCCATTATTTTTTTTAAAAGCATTAGAGTTACAAATCACAAAGGTTTTGTAGTGAAAACTGATATGTTAGATTTGAAGTCTTATGTTTATTTAATTTGTATGGCTAGAAAAATTGAAAAATACCATAAACTGTATTTAGACAGGTTTTGGTAACAAGGTTGTAAATATTGCATGTAAAATACATTTAAAATGAAGCAGCTCATATAATATTTAGTTTGACACGCCAAGGTTCATGATCAAACTTTCCTGAAGTTTAAGCTTATCTATTCACTTACCATTTACTGGAAAAAGCATCAGAAAGCATATTTGAACAGTTTCAGGGCCTATTTTATACAGTATTTATGGAAAGTGCCATATTTCAGAATCAGACAAGATGAGAAGAAGCAGCAAAGAACAAGAATACTTCACTGCCGGCCACAAAAAGTGTGCAGGTTATTATGGAATGAAAATAAATTAAATCAATAAGAACAGTTAGTAAGTCAGGCAAAGGCAGATGCCATAACTAAATCACATCGCCTTGAGGATCGATCCACATAGGCGAAAAATTGCATCTGCCTCAGAAAATAAATCAAAGGATTAAAGCATGTATAATCTGATTAAGGAAAGTAACTGTTTGCTTTAACAGTGGCTTAAAAGACTTAACGCAGTGAAATGCCACAGTGAGGACTCCAGCAGACACTTCTGCAGACCGACCGCCTCTGAGGCCTATCTATCTATCATAAAATAATAATAATAATAACACACATGCATATATAGACAATTATATTATGATGACGACTGCTATCATTATGCATATGTTATGCCTTATTATTAAATTATTATGCACTATATATGTGTCTGCATGTGTGTATGTACAAAGTTCTCGCTATATATTGCTTACTGCATTTCAAAAAGCCTTAGAGAAAGCTGCTTATATATTTGCTCATGTCACCTAAAATCACTTACTGTAATAAAAATGTATAACTTCAAGATGCTAGAAAGTGCTGTGAGTGTGAAAGCCTCATCAGACAGCACTGAGACATTTCAGAGACAATTAGACAATTTACAATGATACATTTCAACCCTTAGAAATCTCACAGACGAGATTCAAGACAAGAACATGTTCATTGTGAAGTCGTCTAAGAACTGTAGTTATTGCACTTGACCTTGTCGAACAAATGAATGAGAGATTGGTCAGTCTGAGGGGTAACTAGTTGCACGTGGGTACACAGTGTAATAGATTGAGAATACAGCTGATTCTCGGCTCGCTAGAGTGGAAATCAAACAGGATATCAGACTGTTCGTCTCATCTGCCAAAGCTTTCTGAATACACAATCACAGATTTATTCTGGAGTACCAATCTGCTGCGACAATCGTTCTCTCATTTTGTCTCTCATAGTTGAGGTATACCAATGATGAAAATTACAGGCCTCTCTCATCTTTTTAAGTGGGAGAACTTGCACAGTTGGTGGCTGACTAAATACTTTTTTTCCCCACTGTACAAGATATAATTCTTGCAATGTGGCAGCCTATTATCTAACGCACTGGAGCTTCAAAACGAGCAAGCGGAGATGTTAGCAGACGTGCATTATGGTGACAACTCTATCTGCAGCATCTATAGGCAAACAGCAGCAGAAAGAAACTGAAAAAAAACAATTCATTGAATTTACTGAAATTTTTTAAGGCAAGTGGTTGCAATCAATTTATTTTATTTTAGTTGACTGATGTTCAACTATTTTTTTTTTATTTAAATGTAGCTAAGATAAATTGTTTGCAACCACTTGCTTTAAAAAAAAATGTAGTATAATTTTTTTTCAGTGAAGCGTGCAGGCGTGGACCTAAACCGAGATGATCTCTAGTCAAAGATTGTTGTGTTGACCGCTGGTTTTGATTTGCATTTGTCTTTTTAGTCAGGCAGCTTGCTTTAATGCAAAAGACAACAAAAACAGATCCAGTAATCTCGCATCAGTGTTATTTTAGTATCACAGAAATATATTTATAGTTTTTAAGATTTTGAATCAGTTTTTAGTTGTAAATGTTCTGTTTACATTTTAATTTCAGTTAAACTTTGTTACTTTTTGTTGGGTATTTTTGTTATTTTGTTATTTATTAGACTCAATATTTATTATATATTAGTTACCATATTTATTATATGTTATAATTATAGCTATATTGTAATTATAATTATATAGTTATAATATTTATAATATATTATAGTTAACTGTAATAACCCTGTTTAGTATTACTGAAATTTGGACAATTGATCTTAGCAACTAGCCGAAAGGTAGATGTGTGTGTGTGTGTACTTGCTACACAAGGACAGTAAAATCAGAAATTTTTGACATTGTGCGGTCCCCACGAGGGGAAAAAAAATGTATTAAAAATAGTAAATGTTTATCTGGAAGTGTAACAATGCAAACAGGTTTTCTGTAAGGGGTAGGTTTAGGGTTAGGGGATAGAAAATATTGTTTGGTCAGTATAAAAGTAATAGAAGTCTATGGAAAATCCCCACAATTCACGAAAAAAAAATGCGTGCGTGTGTGTTATGTGTGTGCGTGTGTGTTATGTGTGTGCGTGTGCATGTTGTGTGTGTGTGTGTGTGTGTGTGTGTGTGTGGTAGGTTTAGGGTTAGGGGATAGAAAATATTGTTTGGTCAGTATAAAAGTAATAGAAGTCTATGGAAAATCCCCACAATTCACGAAAAAAAAATGCGTGCGTGTGTGTTATGTGTGTGCGTGTGTGTTATGTGTGTGCGTGTGCATGTTGTGTGTGTGTTGTGTGTGTGTGTGTGTGTGTGTTGTGTGCGTGCGTGCGTGTGTGTGTGTGTGTGTGTTTTATTCATGTAACTAATTTTTTTATATGATTTTTGTTTTAGTAAAATATAATAGCCCTGTCTCACAAATGTCTCCTTTAGAATTCTAATTAACCCAAAAGCAGATGATTTAAGCTTCTATACACATGATTTGTACAGCTTTATAGTCTTACTGCGTTGTTTTATGTGTTTATATTCTTACGTTTATTTCTCCAAAGGAATATTAAAAGAAACAAAGTTTATACTGTATCATAACTGAGAACTGTCTTTATGTGTAAAACTTTTTAATGATCTGCATGGTGCACCTCTGAGAAAAGCATCCTCAGAGCAATAAGATATTCCTCTGGGCTTCAGACTTCTCATTTGTATGACTGCCGCTGTTATATGGAGGTTGAAGCTGGTTTTTGGTAGTTAGTTTTGTGTTAGGCTGCTGCTGAAGGATGTAATATTCTTGGGCTGGAGATGGAGGAGGACTATCAGTGCTCAGGAGAGGAGATCGAGTCGAGCGGTGGGGCGGTAAATGCTAGAGAAACAAAATGCCAGCAGGTTAGTGGGTTATGATCAAAGTGTCCAGTCTGGGATGAGGTTTGGGCGATGAGGGCAGAACTGCTTTGCTCAGATGCACACACTGCACACAGACAAGAGCTCAGGTGGCATGTTTCCCAGAATGCACTCTATTTTTCAAAGGCTTGATTGGAATAAATTATTAACATGTAACATTTAAACATATGTTGCATTAGATTAGGTGTCTGTATCTGTGCCTCAAATGCTGCAGGATTTTTATTGTCAGTCCTCCACAGGTGTCAATCATCACACTTAGGCACTACTGTTATATTTGAATAGCACTGATTGTTTTTAATTAATAATTAATACGTTTTCAGTTTTACCTTATAATTTTAAAGCTTTAGTAATGTAGTTTTGTGTGTGTGTGTGTACCTGGTATTTATCGTGTTATGGGGACCAAATGTCCCCACAAGGATAGTAATACTAGTAAATTTTGACTTTGTGGGGACATTTTTGAGGTCCCCATGAGGAAACAAACTTATAAATCATACAGAATGAGTTTTTTTGAGAAAGTAAAAATGCACAAAGTTTCCTGTGAGGGGTAGGTTTAGGGGTAGGGTTGGTGTAGGGCAATAGCACATACAGTTTGTACAGTATAAAAACCATTACGCCTATGGAGAGTCCCCATAAAACATGGAAACACAACGTGTGTGTGTGTTTTGTCATTATTATGTGTTTGTTTTTATTAATTTTTATTTCAGTTTTGGTTATTTTAGTTTTAGTTATTTTTAGTTTTCAAGTCAAACTAAACGAAACTCTGAAATGTTATTTTTTTCCCTACTGTTTTACTTTTAGACATCAAATCCAAAAATAATCAATGATTATTTAGAAATGTTATCTTTGCAACTAGCTGAAATAAATAAATAAATGTTCAAATAAAAATGTAACAACATTTTATGTTAAATTATGTTTTATTTATTTAAAAAAATAAATACATTTGGTTTTAGTTTGTTATGTTAGCACTTGAGAAATGATAAATGTTAACTAGCTTATATTAAATAATTTTTAAAGGTTTTTTTTATGGTTTCAGTTTTAGTTTTAGTTAACTATTAAAACCTGACAGCGACATCTTCCAGTAACCACAGGGGGGAAAACCCTTTTTGTCTTCACTTTTAAAACTTTGAACAGTTCATTCTTAACACATTTCAACATTTGTAACCTTACAGTCTACTGTTTTTCGATAATTTCAAACTGTACCGTTCCTTTAGAATAAGTTTAACTGACATGGCTCACCTCATAAAATTTCTCTCTTCTGCTTTTTTGTCTTTCATCAACTGTTGTTTCTCTACTTATTGACCTTCACACAGAAGTTTTCTTTCCGTTAAATGCTCAAGAGGGCTTACAGCAGGAAAAAAGACAACGGTGAATACCTCATGTATGCTTTGGAAGACAAATGCTGATCTTTAAAAAGATCCACTCACTCAATAAACTCAAACAAGCACGAAACCCAGACGGGCGTCTCGGAAGGCCCCGCAGTATTTGGAATAGACTAACGATTGCCTCGCGACCTGTCGTTCAGTCAAGAGGCACTCATGCACTGGATGTTTACAGCTCACTAGGCCTGCGGTCCGGGCCGGATCGATATAACCCACTTTTTACGCTCCAGCTCCCAGCCGTCCACCCCGAACGCCCCGAGGACTGGACTTCATGCTCCGCCGAGAAAACACAAGCCACATCAAAATGCACAAGGCAAATTAAGAGAATGATAGATGTAAATTCTGCTTTCCACCTGCTCTCCTTCCTTTCGTGTTACCGTCTTGTTTTCCAGACACATTCCTACAGGTCTTGTTTTTTCCGTGTCATTGGCCACCCGTCTGTCCCTCCGTCTGACAGAACAAAGCAGTGGGTGGACTCTGGGTCACCTTGCACGAATTCCTCGGTGGCAAAAAGGACATAAGAAAATAACCTAATTTGCAGCAGCATGTTCAGGGTTACTAAAAATACATTAAGGCTTTTATTTGCACTTCAGAAGGGTTGAGATGAACCGCAGTGGCCTTGACTTCTATCGAAGACACTAATGAGAGAAATTTATTTTAGAAGAGGCCTCCGGAAAAATCAAATTTTTAGCTTTTACATCCAAAGATAGTTTACTACTTGTAAAGCAACGGATTTTTAAGGTCTTTATATAATGAAACGTGTGTTTAAAATGTGGCTTGAAACAACACAAATAAAGCATTTAAGGATTGTGCTGAAGAGCTCTTAAAGGAACAGTTCACTGCAAATGTATTCACCCTCAGGCCATCCAAGATGTAGATGAGTTTGTTTCTTCATCAGATTTGGAGAAATGTAGCATTGCTTCACTTGCTCAGCAATAGATGCTCTGCAGTGAATGGGTGCCGTCAGAATGAGAGCCCAAACAGCTGATAAATAATCCACAAGTAATCCACACCACTCCAGTCCATTAGTTAACATCTTGAGAAGCCAAGAGCTGCGTGTTTGTGAGAAACAAATTCATAATAAAAATGCTTTCCTGCTAAAATACAAAATCCCAACCCAGAACCCACCCAACCCAAAATCCATAATAACGCTTCCTCCTGTGAAAAAGTCACCTTGTCTGAATCAGGAGAGAAATATGCAATATGCATAGATCTACGCCATTTAAATATGAAAACAGTTTTAAACAAATATGCCTGTGTATTTTGATGAGAGAGGACAACAGGAGATGGACTTTTTCACAGGAGGAAGATTTATTATGGATTAAGGACTCATATTTTAGCAGGAAGCAACGGTTTGAAGTAAAAGATTTGAAGAAACAGATTTGTTTCTTACAAACACACAGCTTTTTGTTTCACACAACATTCATTCCAGTCCATCTGGAGTGGTGTGGATTACTTGTGGATTATTGTGATGTTTTTATCAGCTGTTTGGACTCTCATTCTGACGGCACCCATTCACTGCAGAGGAGCAAGTGAAGTAATGCTACATTTCTCCAAATCTGTTCCTGATAAGAAACAAATTTTTTTTTAATTATTATTTTATTTCAGTTAACATCAAGTAACTTTTTTTTTTTTTTAAGATTTGGTCGTAGTTAATAACACCAACTAACACTGGACACTGAACGGAAAGCAAACAGTTAATTTTTATTGCAAGTCGACTTTATAAACAGCCTTTTCGGTAATGGAAGATGTTTTTTTCTTTGTGCATTTGAGAAGGTTTTACAAGATTGATAGTGGCAAGGGTTGTCAAGGTCACACTTACAGTCCATTTCCTTTCTGTACACTGTGGCATTAAGACCAATCATGACGCTTGGGATCAAAAGCATCCTGGGATTACATAAGACCTCTTTACTCGCCGCTAACAGACAGCAAAGGTGAACTCACCCGCGGCGCTGTGCGTAAATGTGAGCATAAGTGTTTTATTGCAGAGCTAAATTGCCAGTTGAGTGACAGATCACCTGTACTGCTGTGTGGGATCTTTTGATGTCCCGTTTTATTATCATTAAGAGAGAAGCAGCTTGCGGTCTCTTTATTTTACGCCCCGGCGGTGTAGCGGTACATGCTGGCGGTTGCGCCCGACAGCTGTAAATAAATGAAGAAAAAGTAACTCTGTGGGGAAACGCATAGGATTTGCTGACTTGTCTTTGCCATTGGAATCAGTTATTTTTCTTTCCTCCCCCCATTTACTTTTTCCATTTCCCTTTTTTTGGCCAAGCTACATTTCATTTGCCAATTCATCACAGACAGCTCACAGTTACATTAATTCCCATCACAGTAATATAGTTTCCGTGATTAATTTTTCGGCACTTTAACAATTTTTTACCTTCGGCTTCACATAAAAGCTCACAGAAAACAGCCATTATTTAATATCGAGCAGGAGACGGAAGGAGAAAGCGGCGGTAATGAATGCGAGTCTCTCCGGTGCGCAGTTCGCGAGAACTTCATCACTCTTGATAGCAGTCGCGGTTCCGCACAGATTTGGTTACGTGCGCAATGCATGCTGGGAGTCCGAGGGACGCCATTAATGTGAGTAACACTAATAAAGATGGACCAGTTTTGGACGTGTTTAGCTGTGTGTGAGACTTTGGGGTGCATATTTATGTGAAAATAAATAAATAATCTCACAGCTGGTTTTAAATCAGTCCTTACCGACGGTATGTGGAGCAGCTGGTGAGGGAATGGAATTACATTTATCAAGCTGTGAGCGAGTTGTGTGGAAACAGCCTACTGTTAGCACTGATGATTAGGATTATAAGGTTCATGTGCAAACACACACACACACACACACACATATAATACACATGCTCAATACACACGCTCACAGAACAGACATGTACTCTATGCATGAGACTTAAAATAGCAATTTACTGACCTTGACTTTGTCACATGACAACAAAATGGCTTCTTGCATGTTGGTTGTGATCACTTTAAATTTGCCAGGCACACTTTTCAAATATTAATAATATTTATATTTCCAAAACAAAAATATTTATTTCAGCAAATTATAATACTTAATAAATAGATATTATAATATTATTTAGAATATGTAATTCTAAATTCCAATTTACTTATTTATTTATTTGATCAATTTATAATCTTTAATAATATATTAAATACATGTTATAACCATTTTTATTAATACAATTTATAATATTAAAAATAAAATAAAAATTCTGATTGATTGATTGATTCATTCATTCAGAATCTTTAGTAATGTATCATAAATACATATTATAATAACATTGAATAATGTTATTTAGAATTTTTAATTACAAACAATACAGATTTCAGATTTTTGAGACTTACCTATTTAAGAGATTTAGGATGTTTCATAATTAAACACTATAAAAAAATATGTATTTATAATATTTCATTAGAAATATGAATTTAGTTATATATATATAATTGTAAATGTCATCAATATTATAATTTATTAATGTTATTTATAATATTTCATTTAAAATAATACAAAGTTTTACTTTTTGAGACTTTTTCTTCATTGTGATATTAGTATGATTGTACCCCATTTAACATACAAAATGTATGCTGTATGTATACTCACAAAATATAAAAATAAATTTAAATTCAAAATATATTCAGCATACAAGATGAAGTCTGTATGAATTGCATTTTGAATGTCTTTCATAATAAATTTATATATCAGAGGGGGGAAAAACAAACAACGGTATGCCATTGACCCCATTAGAACTCATGCAGAATTATTATTAAATATCAAACCCCACATTGGTAATAAAAGAATGATGTCTTGATTTCCTGCAGGCCTGCCTTTGTAAGCTATGTTTCCAGTTGAGGCGTTCTGTAACTCACCCTAAATGAGTCTCAGTCCAGGCAACAAGCCCGAGGACAATGCAGCACAATGGCTTCTGTTCAGACCTCAGCAAAGTTCTGGAGCCACCAGTGGATGTACAATTTATGGGCAGAGCAGTGCTGTACACTTTCAAGTTCAATGGCGTTCTCTGGTTTGAACTTTTTTCCCCGGCGGTGCTGCCGTGGCATTGTGCTACTGCTCAAAAAGAGGGGGAAAATTCAATTCCGGTTTCTTTCATCCGACTGAGGCCACCTGGGGAATCACTGAGCAGTTGCATGGAAATGAACATTTACAGAGGAAGACGGCTTGTGCATTAAGAGTCTATATTTCCCTCATTTTTATGGATTGCTTAGTTAAAAATAAATAACTTTAAATGATTAGATTTGAGCAAGGCTCGAAATGGCACCATGCAGGTCTACAAAAAATGATGAGATATTCATTCACACATAATTATCTAGTGGAATAGAGACTATTAAAGTGCAATGATGGATAAAATTGATATGACTCATGATATAGGAAGTGTGTAAAACAATTTTAAAAATAAAGATCTGTGTTTTTTTATTATTCTAGGGGAAAATTCAATTCCGGTTTCTTTCATCCGACTGAGGCCACCTGGGGAATCACTGAGCAGTTGCATGGAAATGAACATTTACAGAGGAAGACGGCTTGTGCATTAAGAGTCTATATTTCCCTAATTTTTATGGATTGCTTAGTTAAAAATAAATAACTTAGATTAGATTAGATTAGATTTGAGCAAGGCTCGAAATGGCACCATGCAGGTCTACAAAAAATGATGAGATATTCATTCACACATAATTATCTAGTGGAATAGAGACTATTAAAGTGCAATGATGGATAAAATTGATATGACTCATGATATAGGAAGTGTGTAAAACAATTTTAAAAATAAAGATCTGTGTTTTTTTATTATTCTACTTTTCTCTTAGGAGATAACTCTTTCCGATATTTAAGATGTTTAAAAACCTACCAAGACAACATTTTTACATTTAATTAATTTCATTAATTTAGATAAATTGTCATTTGAGAAATTTGTGCTAGCATTGTTGCAGTGCATCATTCATTTACTAAAGGCAGACTATACAGGAGTTCATATTCACACATTTTAAACATTTTCACATGCTGCCAATTAGGGAAAGTTACATATTTTGCATAAGCCTTTTCCCCTTGATGTATACTACTAAGTGTTGTTATCGTTTACTAAAACCATTTCTGTTCATTTAATAAAGTTAAAATAAAATAAAATATAACTTTATAGTAAGGTCCCATTAGTTCTTGTTAGTTAATGCATTAAAGGGTTAGTTCACCCAAAAATGAAAATTAGCCCATAAATTACTCACCCTCAAGTCATCCTAGGTGCATATGACGTTCTTCTTTCAGACGAATCCAGTCAGAATTATATAAAAAATTGTCTTTGATCTTTCAAGCTGTTTCATGGCACTCAGCGGGTGTTGCATGCATCAGTCCAAAAGCGCTTAATTAAAATGCATCCATCCATTAAAAAAAGTGTCTCACACGGCTCCGGGGGGTATTTTTTAACTTTGAATTTATATATACTGTATGTATGTGTGTGTGTGTGTAATACTTAATATAATTACTTAGTATTCTGACTTAATATTCAATATTAAAGCAGCTGTCATGTTGCTGTTGGTTTGAAGAGGCTTTAACACAGCTTACACTGAAAACATGAAAACATGTACTCAGATCGAATGCTGTATTTATGTCATGTTGGATTTACCATAATTATAAGATGACAACTCTCAGATTTGACTCTGAGCCGTTCATGTCCTCAAACTCAGAAATGATTTGTTTCTATAGCAACGTTCTGAACGCCAAATGGATCCATTTGCATCTATGCTGTTAATTAGTGAAGAACGAAGAAAGGACACCGAGCAGCATTAGCTAAAATGAACCACGCTGCACAAAATCATGGTCAAGTTTGACAAAGACATTAATGTTCTTAAAAGCTAGAAAATCATAGTTATAGTAATTCCAACATGCTGTGCTCTACATTATATGAAGAACACATTGTAAATGAATAGCAGGGTAAAAAAAGGGTAGATAAGAATAGACTTTCAATTTTCTAGCCCAGCTGTACAGGTGGCATTTCCATAGAAAATTGGTGGCATGGTATCTGGAGCACAGCAAGGTTTGTAACTGATTCTAGAGATTTATTTGCTCAGATGGACTGCAAGTGGCATGAAGTGTCTGTATAAACTGCAGCTGACAGGCCTGCTGTGTCAGGACATTTAGCATTAGCGCTACCGCGAGCTTTCTGAGAGGATGCACGCCAGAATCCTGCACTGCCGCAAATATTTGTTGATGAGATTCTCATGGGCTTGAAGGAGAAAACGTGCTGCTGTTGATATTTGTTCAACTCTTCAGTATTGTTTTCTCTTTCTTTGTCCTTTTGATATAGACACAACATATCAGATATACATCATATAGCATATACTAATACTAATACTAATATTTGCAGCATGTTTAATCATATATTTCAGTTTAGTTGGAAATGCATATATTCAGTTTTGCTGAAAATGCAACAAAAGATAACCAATAAAAGTGAAATGCCATAGCAAAATCTGCACATTCCCATGCATTTTTTATTGTATACTGTAAAAAATGTCAAGCCGTTTCAACTAATTATTATTTAGTAAGTTCCACAGAAATGTTAGGTTCAGCCAATTTCTGTCATCAAAGTATTGCCTCAATTTTTATCTTTTTAGTTGGCTCAACCTTTACTGAACTAGTTTTATAATCCATTCCACTAAAATGTTTTAATTTGTCAAACATTTAGAAAACTACAGCAAATTATGTCAATTAAAATGTAACCATTTACTCCATGTGTTTCATGTTACCTCAACTATGATTTATTATTTGGACATCATAAGAAATTGCTGTGGAACTAGTTATTACATTTTATACTGAGTTTAAGAAAATGATTTACTGGTGTCTATCAATTACTAAACACACATTATAACCAGTGGTGCACATACATTTTTCAGCCTGGTTCTCATAAGAGAACCTGGAGATTTGGTTTGGTCCTCACACTGCACATAGTGTAACCCATTAAATACAACTATAAAAAATAAATTAATCGTAGTGATAATATTGTTGAACTTAGTGACGCTGTGTTTCGTTGTGAAAGCGAAACTACTTTGTTTGGTCTTCCAAAAATGCACACAACTAGAAATCAGTGGTTAAGTTGTATTTACTACATTGTTCCAGAACACTTCAACCCAAATATTCAGATGTGTGCAGCACATTTTATGGAGGACTGTTTCCTGATCCTGGGAGAGTAGACTACAATGCCTGCTGTTCTGACTCACAGCCTGTAAGTACATTTTTTATATTTAAAGAGTTTTTATATTTTATATATTTAAAGTGAGTTTTTTGGGCAGTGTAGAATAGGGCTTGTTGTTTGTCATTTCTCCAATCACAAATGCAGACATGGTTTTATGTTTACGCTGCGCGATGCAACACATAAAAAGACAGTATAAGTCATTATAATCCATAATTATGTCCCCACTGGATGCAGCGAATGCCTCGTTTATAATGGGTTTTCATGTTTTTGAATCATCGCTCCGGCCGGACAGGGCATCATCACAATATGGTAGGGGCATAACATTTCCGTCACACACTTGAGGTATTCGGCCAATCACAACGCACTGGATAGCTGGCCAATCAGAGCACACCTCGCCTTTTCAGAACGATAAGCTTTGTAAAAATCGACGCGTTTCAGAAAGGCGGGGCATGGAGGAGAAACAATAATGTACTGTATACACATTTCATTACACCAAATACACAAAATAAAGTTATTTTTAGCAGCATCGTATGACCCCTTTAAAGATTAATTTTCATCATTTTCAAACTTAAAATCAGCAGGCTTTTATTTTTGGCGGGTTGCCGGCAAGTAAGTATATGCGCTTCCGGGTTTAGCGCTGCCGACTGAAGCGCATCATCAGATGTCACAGTTTTGCATTGTGCTTTGAAAACGGCAGCGGGTAGCCTCGATTTATTTATCTATTCAGCTTGAATAGAAATCTTATACAGTATTACAGTTTGTCGATCCTGTGCATTAACAGCTGTCAACCATGTCGGTACGCAAATGCGCTGTCCGTTTATAATGGGTTTTCATGTTTTTGAATCATCGCTCCGGCCGGACAGGGCATCATCACAATATGGTAGGGGCATAACATTTCCGTCACACACTTGAGGTATTCGGCCAATCACAACGCACTGGATAGCTGGCCAATCAGAGCACACCTCGCCTTTTCAGAACGATAAGCTTTGTAAAAATCGACGCGTTTCAGAAAGGCGGGGCATGGAGGAGAAACAATAATGTACTGTATACACATTTCATTACACCAAATACACAAAATAAAGTTATTTTTAGCAGCATCGTATGACCCCTTTAAAGATTAATTTTCATCATTTTCAAACTTAAAATCAGCAGGCTTTTATTTTTGGCGGGTTGCCGGCAAGTAAGTATATGCGCTTCCGGGTTTAGCGCTGCCGACTGAAGCGCATCATCAGATGTCACAGTTTTGCATTGTGCTTTGAAAACGGCAGCGGGTAGCCTCGATTTATTTATCTATTCAGCTTGAATAGAAATCTTATACAGTATTACAGTTTGTCGATCCTGTGCATTAACAGCTGTCAACCATGTCGGTACGCAAATGCGCTGTCAGAACTTATTTACACAGCGCATTTTTTATTTTGGTCGCGCATGCGTACCTGTGTACCACTTATGTGCACACCTGATTATAACACATAATAGCCTTTATTTAATAACAATCTGCATTTATAACATTTGTCATACAGACTAAACATGCAGGCTTAAAGGGATAGTTCACCCAAAAATGAAAATTTGCTGTTAATTGACTCAATTGAAAAACCTGAATTTTTAGGTGAAGCCATTGTTTTTGGCAATTCATAAACTGCACGTCTCTGGCTGCCGGCTTTTGAGAGTCAAATAAACATATACATACAAGACCAAACTACCAATGGCTCCTGAGGACACATTGAGGCCTTATGAAGCTAAAAAATAAAAAACACTCAAAAACGTCAGATATGCTGTACGGTTTTGTCGATAAATTTAGTCTAAAAAATAACATTTATTTAGTGGCACTTACCTGACGCGTGAACTTGACAATATGGCGCTACTGTTTCTCCCGCGAAGTCACTCAGGTTCGTGCATGTGCGGAATGATCTCAGAATTGGCTGGATTAATTGATATTAGTTTAGTCAAACACTGACATTCTGAATGTTGACTGGATTTGAAAATAACCCTTCATTCAATGTTTTTTTTTAAATAGATTTGTGTAGACTTGATATAATATGTCTTCTCAACTAAGTCCAAGCAAGAAAATTAGCTCAACTTAAATATTTTTATCCTTCCAACATTTTGTTAATTGGATTTTTTTACAGTGTATGGGTTCCTGCTCTGTATGGTTGTATGTATGGTACACAATGTCAAATCACCAAGTCCTGCATGGAAATATATGCATTTTAATTACTGTGACCATTCCGATCATGCATTTCACTTTCACATGAACAATGACAACAAAACACTGTATATCAGTAATTAGACTACAGAAAAAGACTACGGGGACTTTGCTACCTGACATGTAAGAGTTTATGCAAATATGTTCAAACTGAATAAAAGCAGTAACTCTGTTTTTGCTTTACTATAAAAAGGCACATAGGCTAACATGTTTGTTTGGAGACGGCGCTTGTATTAGCATAACACAATTAATATCACAATGTGTTGCTGACATGAAAGCTCGCATTAAATGAGGGTGTTGCATAAACCAAGCCACTAACAGTAACATATACTCGATAATGCATTTCATTAGCTGGAATAATCACATTAGCAAAACACATATTCATTAAATAAACTAACTAGCAAAAAGCTGCAAACTAGAAGCTAAAAGTACAGAAATGCAAAATCGCTTCTGAAGATATTAGTTGATGTAATTATAGGGCAGAGTATCTGTGTTGTTTGAGCATCAAACCCAAAATGAGATGGAACTAAAATCAGAACTAATGGAACTAATGAAGGGGCCTCTGTTAATTAAGATTGAATTTCTCTTTTATCATCTCATTAAGGTTCCTCTAATCCCAGTCTCAGGGCGATCTCGTTCTCCGTCATTACGCGCTCCGTGATGCATGATAATTTTAAATGAATTCTTATCAAAACCCTGTTGTAATGGTCTGTAGGTCATCGACCCTTGTTTTGATCCACATGTTGTGGCCGGTTGTGTTTTCTTTTACCTGTAATGCTCTATGTATATCCCAGATAACAGGGAATGTTCTCAGAACGTTCTGGCAAGGTATTCTCAAAGTTATGGACAAACATTAGTAACATTAATAGCCCATTCATTCAAAGTTATCTGGTCTTTAACTCTTTCCTCGCCACTGACGAATTTTCTGGCTTTCAGTATTTTTCACTTACCGTAGGTGGTGCTATTACGCATCTTCAGAAAGAGTACTGGTTCTCTGGATAAAAGAATGGTGAAGAAGAAGCAGAAACAACTGATTGTGTACGTAAGCAGATGCATATGTATACAATATATGTCTATATGAAATAATGTGATCATCAAACATTAAACAGCATAGAAATCAGACAAGTCAGGAAGTGGTTTAGGACTGTGAAGCTTTAAGGGTGTCCCTTCAAAAATTAACCGTGGTTTTGCTACACTAAACAAAGTTTAACCGTGGTATTTGTAGTAAAAATGTGGTTATACAAATGGTAGTCAATATGCCAAAAAATACCATGGTTACTACACTTTCACTATAATAATACCATGGGTTTGATGGAAGTGATCTACTCCATCTATGTTTTGATCATGGGTCTGAATCCAATCCACAAAAAAAACATGAATTTCTCAGCTTCTGGTTTCTGGAGAAACTTGAAACTTACGAAAAACATTTTTGGTTGTTTGTTTATTTGTTTGTTTAAAAGCAGAGGTTCTGTTTTTTCTTTTGACATATTCTATTTTCCGATATTCATACAACAAAATATTCTGGGGCCAAGAAAATTTTGTGAAAATGATCAAAAATGTTGGAAGTAGCTGGAAAGCTATTTTTTATAGTGGCAGGTAAAGAGTTAATAATGTTCTCAAAACGTTAGTACAAAACTTATTTTTGCGTAGCTTATGGAGCTTTTTGTTTGGACTTATTTTGAACGTATTTTTTTAGCTTTGGTTACCAGAAATACAAGAACCAATGGCGTGATGGCAAGCCTGCCAGCAAATCTGACACTTTGCTTTTATTTAATATAAAATTATTACTTAAACTTTTCCTGGTTTCCCCCCCCCCAGTAGATATGCATTGTGAACATTTTGGGAAGTTATTAGTCCTGTAGAATGAGGACAAAAATATAGAGCTGTAACAGGACCAAAAACGCTCTCCTATTCACACGTCTGTGAACCTGGTTCAGATTGATATGGAATACAATCTTCCGAGAGATCACAGGCTCCACTGGGTTTTCAATCACTTCGGCTGATTCGTAAACTTTTGATCATTCAGCTCTGAAAGGAGGCGAGCCAAATACTTTACTGGATACTTCTATCGGACTTTCCCTGTCTTGATGTAGGATAAATGTTTTATAACGGGTAAAAGATTGCTGGAATTTTACCCAGTTATTGGCAAAAGTGCACTTGCATTTGTATGTTGATAACTTGATTTAGATTTCGGCAATTAAAAAAATATAGTGTAATTATTATTTATCTTGCCAGTATATCATGTAGTTTTTGTGTTTTAATTGAATTTTAATTTAAAATGTGCTTAATGTATATTATGCTTTTTATTGAGATATATTGTTCATTCTTGTGAGAACAATGAGAAATATATTATTTTAAACCAGACATTCATCTGTTGATTTTGTTTCATTGTTCTTATTTCAAGTGTCATTTTCAAATGTTCTAAATTGTGCTTCTATTTTTAACTAAAAAAAGATGAAATTCATTGCAAACTAACAAGATGCGTTTCTCTCTCATTGGTCTTTTAATACTACTTAAAGTGTAGAAATATGAATATAATATGATTAATTTAAATTATGGGCAATCCGAAGCTGCCTGTGAGTGAAATGAGTCGTGATTTTACACATCAATTAGCATTGTAATTATGCACTGATGTGATTAATTGCAGAGTTACAGAAAGCAAGAAGCCAATGATCTTTATAATGAACTGCCAGACGCGAAATCAGCCACTAACTGCTGAGAAGACCATCGCAGGTTATGAATTAGGCAAATCAATTAATGTTCTTACAATTATTTAGCCAATGGGTGGAATCACCTGCCTCAATTAGTGTTCGTGCAACTCTATATGAACAAAAATCATGAGATGATGCTGCACTCAAAGCAGCACACTTAAAGATAACCAGAAATTTACAATAAAGCTTCACTTGGTATCTTCGATAAACCGACTAAATTCACAAAAACAGTATTATATTTGATACCAGTGGACTAACTTCCCTTGTGATCTCATCCAGAGGGCCGCACTTCAGATCCAGCAATGTATGAACTCAAGTAAACAGCGCTGAACTCTAAAGGTAGTTAAATTTCTCACATCAGCTTTATTAAATCAGTTTCTGCTATTGAAACTAGAGAGCCATTTTCCCAAAGCTTGTAAGTAACGTAAGCAAATTCATCTGTACAGTAGGGATGGTGCTCTCGTAGTAATTGGATGGAATTATTAAGGATTAGTGGTTTAGAAAGAAATAAAATTTATTCGCCCTCAGGCCATCCAAGATGAAGATGAGTTTTTCTTCAGCAGATTTGGAGAAATGTAGCATTACATCACTTGCTCACCAATGGATGCTCTGCAGTGAATGGGTGCCGTCAGAATGAGAGTCCAAACAGCTGATAAAAACATCAGTCATCCACACCACTCCAGTTCATCAGTTAATGTCTTGTGAAGACAACAGCTGTGTGTTTGTAAGAAAGAAATCCATCATTAGTGCATTTTAATATGAGTCCGTAATATTGCTTTCTCAAGTGAAAAGGTCATCTCATCTGAATCAGGAAAGAAACCTGCACAGATCACGCATCGTTTACAAGCCAAAACAGTCCTAAATAAATATATGGATGGATATTGATGTGAGAGACAACAGAAGATGCACTTTTTCACTGGAGGAAGCGTTATTATGGTTTATGGACTCCTATTTTGTTTAGAATCAACAGTTTGAAGTTAAAGACGTCTTGATGAATTTGTTTCTTAAAAACACGCAGCTTTTGTCTTTACAAGATGTGGATTATTGTGATGTTTTTATCAGCTGTTTGGACTCCCATTCTGACGGCACCCATTCACTGCAGAGCATCCATTGGTGAACAAGTGATTCTCCAAATCAGTTCTGATGAAGAAACAAACTCATCTACATCTTGGATGGCCTGAGGGTGCGTTATCTGAGCGAAATATTCCTTGAACAACTCTCATGATGCTCTTGCATGCAGAACTGGAGCATTAGTTAATTGTCTGAATCCTCAAAAGAAGCCTGGATTGTGGTAGGGGGCCACTGATAAGCTCATGGGGGGCCGGATTTGGCCCACAGGCCTGACTTTGAGTAGTATTGAAGTATTGGTTTGTGAGTTCTTTAAAGCACCAGCACATAGATGGATTTCAGAGAAACTGGAGAGTAAAAAGCTTTTTGTGGATGTTGAAAAGCTTCTTCTGTAAAATGTCTTTGGTTCAAAATTTAACTTTTATGGTTGGGAGCGAGTTAATTGGCATCTTTTGACTGTCTGATTTCAATAATGATAGGCTTTTGTATTTTAATGTCAAATTAAATAAAAATATCTTGCACTATGATTAAGATTAAATGTGATTGTTAGTTTTGAGATGCATTAAGAGCCGCTTAACATCCGTTAATGCACAACATGACAAAGATGTGAAACTCTTTACGTTTCTCGCCTCCAATTAATACTTGATATTGCTCTTTAGCATAATTTTAAATTTGAAAAACTGATCCACATAAATAGTTCTTGCATATTCTATATGAAATGCAAGATATAAAAATGGATTGGTTTTTAGAATCATACTGAACCAATGACAGGCACTTACTGTAAACATTTGTCCATATATCTTGATATATGATTTAGAATTATCTAATTTCTAAATAAAAATTCCATGCAGAAAATAATGAGTTGAAGCGCTGCCTGGTTTACCAAACTGAAGTAAGTCTTGTTAGTTAAGCTAGTTAACTTCCTCACATTTTTAAGCCAAGTGGACTTTGATCAATGACAGGCACTTACTGTAAACATTTGTCCATATATCTTGATATATGATTTAGAATTATCTAATTTCTAAATAAAAAAAATTCCATGCAGAAAATAATGAGCTGAAGCGCTGCCTGGTTTACCAAACTGAAGTAAGTCTTGTTAGTTAAGCTAGTTAACTTCCTCACATTTTTAAGCCAAGTGGACTTTGAATGCAGTGTAACATCACAGTTATCAAAATGTCAAAGCTGATATTTTGCATTCTGCTGAAAAAATAAATACATTTTTGTATCCATATTTCTTGCTAAATGATTTAGAATGTTCTAAATCTGAATTACAGAAAATGATTGGTTAAACTAAAGGGTTAGTTCACCAAAAATGAAAATTAATTCCCATAGCTTTGTAAAATTACGGTTGAACTCCTGATCACACATGGACTATTTTTACAGATGTCCTTACTACGTTTCTATGCCTTGACCATGGTAATATCCTTGCTGTCTATGCAGGTTCAGACAGCTCTCAGATTTTATCAAAAATATCTTCATTTGTGTTCCGAAGATGAACAAAGGTCTTACGGGTTTGGAAGGACATGAGGGTGAGTAATTAATGACAGAATACAGTAAATAACTGGTTGAACAAAGCCACTTACTCTGTTTACTGAGTTTTGCTGGTTAACCTAGTTAACTCCCACACAAGAAGTGGATTTTGAATGCAGCGTAATTGCAATTTTATGTCCTTATTTCTTGATTGTGATTTCATAGCTGCACACCAACTAATACAGTATGTAACTGAGTGATTTAACACATTGCATTGTTTCTGTGAATAGCTCGCACTTATCTGGTATCTTGAGCTAGTGCATGGCAAACAGCTGAGAAGTTGACATAAACGCAGCACACATACAACGGCTAGAAGTCTTACTTTAGCTCAGTATGCAGGACCGTGACAACAGAGGAAATTGCAGCATTTATTTTAGGCCTGAATCTCAGAGGTCTGGAAGACAGTTGCCAAGACATGTTCCTGTCTCATTTAGAACCATTTGCACTACAACAAACCCTTGAGCGATCTAATCTAGGAAGCTACACTTTCCCCAAACAAAGCTCCACGTCCATGCATCTGAAGAACGTGGCGCCTGGACTTTCGAATACACGTTCACGGCGTCACAAAGGATTGCAGAGCATCCATCAGGGAAAGCGCTGAATCCCCCAGGCGTCCCGGGACCGACCGCACAACCTGAGCACTCATCAGAGAGAACGGGAACGAGCTCAACCTGGTCCCATTGAGACCACTTATCCGGCAGGCCGGTCTTCAGCAGACTGTGCAGTAGTATATAGCAAAGCACGCGCCTGTCCTGCTACCAAACATCTTTAGTTGCCACACAGAGAGAAACTAGATACCAAAAGGTAGGCCACACTTTAGAGGAAGCTATTTTGGGGAAGCTGTGCATCTCTGAACTCGGGGTTGTTTGTTATTGTGAAACACGTTCTATTATGCAACAGAGAAAACATTTGTAGATGTGAATTATGCATTATGGCACTTTTATTAAATGATTATGCATAGTAATGCTGCTCTGTATTCCTGTATGAATTGCATTGCACTGAAAAAGGTGCAAATATCGTCATTGTAAGTCTAGGGTCATGTTTAGTCTAGCATAACCAGACTGTCAGCAAAAAGTCTTGTGCACTTTGCAGATTACTGTGGCCAAGAAATGCAGACTTCGACGGGTAGAGACTGTCTGATCAACATGTAGAGCTTTCAAACACTTTTTTCTCTCTCTCTCTCTCTCTTCTTGGTTATACAAATGAAGTGAACATTCCATTATATCATTTTGCAAACATAATGAGTATGTTACTTTTGAAAGTTCAAAACATTCTGAAATAAGTAATAACATTTAAAAAGCGTCCAACCAAAACATTTCAGAAAGAAAAGGTTCCATGAACAATGTATAAATATGTTGTGCTAATTTAGTTGAGAATGTTGTTATTAAAGACCAGATAATTTTTTTTGAACAAACTTTCTATTGATGTTGTGGGGAAGAGTGTTTGTTCATAACTTTGTCATTTTAAAAAAATCTGCCATTTGATTGTTCTAACAATGTTTCCTCACTAAAAGTACCGATTTTAAAATATTATAGTCTTTCTCTTCTAGGAAATTGAACAAAAATACTAATTACTCTTCTTGTAGTAAACATTGTTTTTAATCAATAAAATGCACGCTACACTAAGAAAAGTCCATTAAAAGTTGCATTACACATTGGTTTTTCCACCAACACTTTGCCCATACAATATTTTCAGTTACACTTTGCATTGTGTTTTAGGGTTAGGTTAGGAATTGTCTGTAAACGTTTTCTTACAGTGGAATGAGAAGGTTTCCTCTGATTAGCAACAGCAGATCATGGTTTGTCAATGTGTTTTGATTGTACACTTCGATTAGTTTTGAGAAAGTTGCTCAAATTTAAAAATGTTGTCTTCATTGTTTTATCCAAAGTACAAGCTGATAACTGTGGTTCATTTGGGCTCTAATGTAAGCTAAAGGCTATTGCTTTTATATACTTCCTGTTTCAAGGAATTGCTTGTATATGGGAAAGAAAACTAGTTTTCCGCTTTTCCCTGAACATAAACTGGGGGACTCTGACAGCCATGCGCTCTATCAGGAGATATCAAACAATCATCCGCCCTCAAGTGCGCCGGGATCCATGGAAAATATAGTTTTGTTGAACTGTGTCGACCCAGAGGAGCATTTCAATTATCTTTCAAAGTGATTCCTCAGACACGGCCGCCATTTGCATATCGGGCAGATCCATCTATAGAGTCAAAACGGGTTAAAATAAAAAGCTGCTGTCAAACGTACTCAAGAGGGAACGGCTGCCTCGACTTGCTCTTTGAGTTTAATAGCTCACCTTATTTTAAAACAGGATCCATGCAAGTCGTCATCATTTTCTAGTAAATATTCTTGTTTTTTTTTTCCCATTATTCCACACCGTGCTGAATTAATAAAATGCAGTGATACTTGTCTTGTGTCCTACATGGCGCTGCCGGTTATTCTTCTTCAAGGTGATGTTTTCCCATTGAAAAGTGAAATGGAATTGAGGCGAGAAGGGAATTCAAGTTTGTCTCATGCTGGATAAACATGTTTTCCACTTCAGGTCAGATAATTGAATTAATGTAAATTCAACTGATTTATAGTCATCCGTGCTCTCGTTCTAACCTTGGGATTTGCCCGTTTATGTCGAACGAGATGAAGTTGAGATCATTGGAGTTTCTTCAACTACGTTGCATTTTTATTAAAATAACAGATTCCCATTTTTGCATTATAAGTATTTAGAATTTATTTTTGATACTTTTCAGATGTCTTTAGTTGGATTTTATTGTTTTACCGTTGTTCCTGACTCAGACTTTCAGTCTTTAAGTATGAAAAAAAAAATATATATATATATATATATGATTATCTAAACTAAGATTAGGAAGAACAACCATTGCACAATCAATAAAAAAAAATGCTTAAGTAATCAATTATCACAATTTTATTTATATATATGATCAATAAAATCAGAGTGTGTGTGCGTGTGCGTATCATTGAAAAAATGTGTTAGCCGTGGTTTTAAGAGTTCATTTTCTAATAGTCCACACTTATGTGCTACCTTAAATTCATTCATAAATAATGCACACCTTTTAATAATTTAATTTTATTCAAGTGTGATTATAGGTGTTTTGCCCTTTTCTCCTCTAAAATATCGGTTTCATCATGTTCATCTATGCAATCTTCCTATGCTTGGGGAGTCGATTCGTTTTAATTATGATTTAATTTCATAGTAATTTAATAGGAAGGTCCTGTGTGTGTGTGTGTGTGTGTGTGTGTGTGTGGTCACAGGCTCAAAACGCATTACCAAGGGTGGCCGCAATTCATCATGGTCACCGACCGCCTGCGCTGACAGGAAAGTGACGGGACAGACAGCTTTGATCATTCATAGAGCACCTGCACAATGGAGTTTACACTGGAAATCCACTGACTTCAATGGAAATGTTGGATTTCAAGGACATATAACCGGAACACTTATTTTGAATGTCCACTTACATAACAGTCAGAGTATAAGTAAACTCTTTGCTTAATATCTGCTGACGTTCTACTGACTGTAAGTAACGTTGCAAGTATGTCAACTTTAAATAAAGGAATTACTAATACCGGTAACAATTGCCATAGTAACACGTTAGTTTATGGACCAATTTTCACTATTAACTAGTTGCTTATTAGCATGCATATTACTATTGGCTACATATAAAGCACATATTAAGCATGACCATAGTCTACATCCATAATCCTACCCAATACCTAAATTTAACAACTACCTTACTATTTATAAGCAGTAATTATGAGTTTATTGAGGCAAAAGTCTTATTAATATTTAGTTAAAAGCAAGAACTGGACCTTAAAATAAAGTGTTTCGTCTAATGAAACTTGTTGTTACTGTGCCCAAATTTATTTTATTTAAAAAAATTGTAAGATATTAACTTCAAATTTAGAACTGGTTTAGTTGAAGTAACTTGTGCAACTGGTCTAATTATACTTAAAAAAAAAAAGATAATTAATTGTGTTTGTTTGTTTGTTTTCAGTTATCAAAGTAATTGCATTAAGTAATCACTAGGCAATGTAGGCACATTGATTTAATCATTTAAGTACTATTTTTGGATTTGAATCAAATCAGTTAATTTAGATGTTATCATATTTTCAGGTTATCTAGCAAAAGGGTTTTGTAATAAAGAACTAGAAGAATTATACCAACATGTATTGCTTTAAGCAAAACTGGAGAAAAATAATAAGACTTGTTTTAGAAAATTGTTTCTTCTCAGTAAATAGTTTCTTCTTTGGTCTTGTTTTAAATAATAATCTCTAAACTGATCATGATCATTTAGTGAGGAAGTATCTTATTGTCAGACTCTGTTCCGTGTTTTGCTCCCCTCGTGTTCCATGTCCTAGTTTTCCCATGTGTTTCCTTTTGCCCTTATTTGGTTCTTCCTGTTGCTGTTCTGATTATGTTGATTTGTCTCCAGCTGTGTTAATTTAGTCGTGTGATTCCTGTGGTGTCAATGTCAATAAAGACTGTGTATCCTGATTCTCCAGCGTTCTCCTCGCTCCTTGTTCCTCGCTGTGTCTAGCACAGAAAGGGCTCCAGTCCCCGAGTTTAGCACAGAGAAGGTTCCAGTCCCCGTGTCTAGCACAGAAAGGGCTCCAGTCCCCAAGTCAAGCCCAGGGATGGCCACAGTTCTCAAGTTAGGCCTACGGAGGGCCTCTAAAGATGATATTCTCCCCAATCATTTTTTTGGGGGGGGTAGTATGCGTCCATCCGTAGTGGCCAGGCCGAGTGGCCAGGCCAAGGCCACTGAGGCCGTCCAGCCATGGCCTTCTGAGTTCCCCGCTCCGCTGTGGCTCCCTGAACTGCCTGTTCCGCCATGGCTCCCGAGCTCCCTGCTGAGCCCCAGACTGCCTGCTCCGCCATGGCTCCCTGCTCCGCCGTCAAGCCCAGGGATGGCCACAGTTCCCAAGTTAGGCCTACGGAGGGCCTCTAAAGATGATATTCTCCCCAATCATTTTTTTTGGGGGGGGTAGTATGCGTCCATCCATAGTGGCCAGGCCAAGGCCACTGAGGCCGTCCAGCCATGGCCTTCTGGGCGCCCCGAACTGCCTGCTCCGCCATGGCGCCCCGAGCTCCCTGCTCTGCCATGGTCCCTGAGCTCCCTGTGCCGCCATGGCACTCTGGACTGCCTGATCCGCCCACCCCCCCTCCCTGGTGGAATTGTTACGGCATGGGACGTGCCTTCCAGGAGGGGGGAGTAATGTCAGACACATTCGGTGTCTGGTATTGATCATCAATCCCCGTGTCCTACGTGTGATTCCTGTGGTGTCAATGTCAATAAAGACTGTGTATCCTGATTCTCCAGCGTTCTCCTCGCTCCTTGTTCCTCGCTCCTCACCGTAGGTGCAACGTGACACTTATGCTCCAGTGTTTAATATCACTGAGAAAGTATTACTAGTTTTTATTAATATTTTGAATCAGTTTTTATCTTTGTATTTTCCATTTAATTTTATATTTTTAGTAATTTTGTTTGTTTTTTTGTTTTTGTTTTGTTTTTTATGTCTACATTTTTTATTATTTTTCGTTTTAGTTTAATATCTTAGTTAACTAAACTAAATTATTATAACTATTGCCTTGGCAGATAGCATTTATATATATATATATATATATACACACACACCCTATTTTAGTTAGTTTATTGTATTTAAAGTAAATAAACGTATTTTCATTGTTTACTTTTTCTTAACTATAATAAACCTATGCAAAGTTTATTTTCAATAAAGTGTCTTTTTAAGAATGTTTTTACTGTAAAATAAGTATAGTGTAAGTATTAGAGTAATGGATAAACTGCAATATGAAAAGTAACCACAATATATTTAATCACCACTATTATTTTTCATTGCCATTCTTGATACTTTTGTAATAAAAGATGTATTAAAACAGATGCGGATGCATTCTGCTGCTGCGGCACATAAGGAAGCTCCTGACAGCCCACCTGTCTGGCCGTCTGAGAGGGTACGGCGTCTGAGACAAGGCCTTGCTCTGACAGCAGCAAAGCTGGAGACACAGTGGGCTAAAGAGCTGGAATCAGTCAAACAGCAGACGCCCACTCGATCTGCCACACATTCAGATCCTGCTTCTGAGAGCCAACGCTGTGGCTCAGAGCAATAACAGCAGAGCAGAACATTCAATAGGCAACATTTCATAATAAAAAATATTGCCTAGTGAATGTTATGCTCTTTTTTTTTAAATATTCCACCACATTGACTTTTGTTTTGCAGCATTGTTTGGATGGATTGAAGCACAGGAGTACATTGGGTATTATGTCTGAATACTGCACAGGTGTCAGCGTGTTTTACAAAAAGCTTCTTTTTTTTTTTTTCCAAAACAAACCTTATGCAGCATTTGACAGTTTTTAGTCTTTTATAAAGAATTGCACTTGTGAAAAACTATGATTATGTAATGAAGACTAATAAGTAATGGGTTGCAAGCATTGCATGTTGATAATTTGTGCAAAAATAATTTTCTTACCCCTCATGTTGTTCCAGAATGTCTGATGTTCACGGCTGTCCCTGGTCTCCATCAGGATTATTATAGTTGACCAAAACTAAAACTGAATGAATGGCAAATTTTATAAAGCATTTATTGTATCTATTTTATTTTAGGTAGTTGCTAAAAATGACTAAAAATGTGTAGCTATATTTAAAAACTAAGTAATAAAAATTACAAAAACACACCAAAATAACAAACTTTTGAAAAGTTGACAAACAAATTTAGAAAACTAAAACCTAATTTTAAAAAATATACATTTACAGTATATATAAATATAAAGTTACAGTGTGTGTGTGTGTGTGTGTGTATTTATTTATATATTATATAATATTCATATTCATATCATTAAAATATATATATAATATCATTATTTAATATATTATTAAAAGCTGAAAGAGTCAGAGAGAATGTGTATGAGCCAACAACATAGAAAAATCACAAATTAGATGTTTTAAATTCTATCTAATAAAAATGACAAAAACACAACACAAAAAATTTAAACTAATATAGAAAAAAACATACAATAATATCAAAATATACAGAATATAATATTTAAAAACTATAATAATATCTTAATGATACTAAAATATGACTGTTCTCCATCCACTGATTAGTCCAATCTGCTGATCGGTTTTAGCAACCGCCATAGATTCTCTTTTCTTAAGTCATCACGTTTAGCTGTCCTGCAAAATCCCCTCCATTTTACAGAATAAGGATTGTCTTATAGGAGAAGCTGCTTTTGGGTTTGTGTTCTCTGAGGTTTGCACATCTGAGATATCGATTCAGACATGTGAAATCCAAACATTCTGTTTCGCTATGATATTCTGAAAACATCAGCTTCTCCTATACAGGTCAAACAAAAGAGAGTTGGATACTTAAATCACACTTTAAATGTGTGAATGTGATTCGTTAGATCGCATAATTCACTAAGTCACATTTGTTCAGCTCTAGATCTATTGTTTTAGCTTTGCAAACTGTACTTCTTTTTCTGTGCGTCTACTGCGTTGTTGTTCATGTATGATGAAGTGAGTGTTTGGGTCATGTATTATCAGGTCTGTGTGAATGTTTGACTCCTCACCCGCTCCATCACAACAGCCTCTCTGTAATTATAACTTTCCCATTTCTCTGTTCATTTGGAACACAAACAATGCAACTTCCAGAGAAGTCCAGCAGGTTTCTGAAAAAACAGAGTGCATTTGTGCCTTTCAAGCCAATTACGGGTTCTAACCTGCATTACTAAAAGCCTTATTGCAGTAATGATCCTTTCTGATCCAAAGTACAACCAGTGCCGTGACCACGCTGAAAGAGCAGAGAGCAGGAGGTTTAGGGGTAGGGTTGGTGTAGGGCAATAGAATATATGGTCTGTACAGTATAAAAACCATTACGCCTATGGGATGTCCCCACTTTTCACAAATGTAAACCTGTGTGTGTGTGTGTGTGTGTGTGTGTGTGTGTGTGTGTGTGGATATTAACTTAACAGATTCTGAGCGTTATTGCTCATTACTTGAATTAGTTTGATGGACAGCGTGCAGCAGATCTGCTGTGTTGTGAGTGTAGTGTAGTGCTGTAATGAGAGCATATCATTGTGGATCTCTATGAACACAACGCTTTATAATGTGACTGCACTTTGATTGCTGCACTTTGAGATGTTTCTTGAGAGGCTTTTTTCATCTTTAATAGGACGCTGCTGCCACCGAGTGGCCAAACTGTGTATGTACAGCAGAATTGGAAACACGTAGGCCTACCATTACAATAAAGTACTGGTTATGATTGTACTAGATAGTATATCATGGTACTTTGATGTATAAGCCAAAAAAAAAAAAGGTACAAATTGGTCACTTGGGTGGCACCCTAGGTTACAAAAGCTCAAAGGTACATCTTATTTATACCTAAATGATTATTGATATCAGTATTAGTACCATTTGGAAGATTACCACCCAGTGACAGTTTCTGAGAATGTTGATAGACCTGAACTGAAAGGTTAGACCATTTTTCAGGATGAGTATTTTTCATAAATGTGTTGGGGGGCCACTTGTATTTTATTTTATTATTATTTATATTATTAATTTATTTCTGTTTTGAATCAGTTTGCCATTTCATAACTCTTATCTCAATTTTATCTTCAAAATTGTTCTTAATTTTTTTGTATTTTAGTATTTCATTTTCTAAGCAAAGATATTCTTCTCAAATCAGGGTGTCAAATGTCAGGTATACCTATAGTTGTTTAGAGAGTTGCTCTCTTCAAATATACCTATCCTTTCGACCTACTGTAAAGTTGTACAAACTTTTTCTTGTCGGAGCTACTGCAGGTTTTTGGAAATGTAAGATGTTCTTGCAGCTCGCCGTTCTAAATTAAAGGATTTGGACGATGACTGGTGATCTTTTATATGTTAATGACATTAATTAGGAGTCATTTACAAGGCAGAGAGCTGAAACCATACAGTTGCGCGCAAGTTCAAGATCATTTGCGATTCATAGATTTCACATCTGAAAGAAAGGCGTACGTCCATTTTCTGTGCGTAGCCTACGCATATTTGAGAGATGATCATAAGAGCAAATTTAGGATGGTTTCTGCGCAACATTTTATAAATGAGGCCCCTTGTCTTGGTCATAACGTTATTTAAAGGTTGCAAAAACGTTTCATGAACTTTCCAAGTTATCATAGTTCAAAGAATATATGTGCATCTCAAAAAAATAAGAATATCGTGAAAAAGTTCATTTTTTCTAACTTATTTCAAAAAGTGAAACTTTCATATTTTCTAGATTCATTACATGTAAAGTAAAACATTTGAAAAGTTTTTTTGTTTTAAGTTTGATGATTAGAGCTTACAGCTCATGAAAGTCAAAAATCCAGTATCTCAAAATATTTGAATATTTCCTAAGATCAATCCAAAAAAAAAAAAAGGATTTGCATAACAGAAAAGCTCAAGTTCCTTAAAGTATGTTAATTTATGCACTCAATACTTGGTCGGGGCTCCTTTAGCACAAACTCCAGCATCAGTGAGGAGTAGCATGGAAGCGATCAGCCTGTGGCTCTGCTGGGGCACTATTGAAGCACAGGTTTCTTTAATAGCGGCCTTCAGCTCATCTGTATTGTTGAATCGACTGTTTCTCATCTTTCTCTTGAAAATAT
>NW_015505910.1:555974-565380 GCF_001515645.1 Sinocyclocheilus grahami | reverse complement strand
AAAGTATGTTCATTTATGCACTCAATACGTGGTCGGGGCTCCTTTAGCACAAACTCCAGCATCAGTGAGGTGTGGCATGGGAGCGATCAGCCTGTGGCTCTGCTGAGGCACTATTGAGCCTTCAGCTCGGATCCACTGTTTCTCATCTTTCACTTGAAAATGTCATAGATCCCATATGGGGTTCAGGTCAGGCATGTTGGCTGGCCAATCAAGCACAGTAATATCATGGTCAGCAAACCACTTGGAAGTGATTTTGGCTCTGTAGGCAGATGCTAAGTCCTGCAGGAAAAGAAAATCAGCATCTCCATGAAGCCTGTCAGCAGATGGAAGCATAAAGTGCTCCCAAATCTCCTGGTAGATGGCTGCATTGACTTTGGACTTGATAAAATACAATGGAGCAACACCAGCAGACGTCATGGCTCCCAAATCATCACTGACTTCAGAAACTTCACACTGGACTTCAAGCAGCTTGGATTCTGTGTCTCTCCAGTCTTCCTCCAGACTCCAGACCTTAATTTCCAAATGAAATCCAAAATGTACTTTTATCTGAAAAGAGGACTTTGGAGCACTGAGCAACAGTCCAGTTATTTTTCTCCTTAGCCCAGGTAAGATGCTTCTGACGTTGTTTCTGTTTCAGAAGTGGCTTGGTAGCTCTTTTCCTGAAGACGTCTGAGCGTGGTGACTCTTGATGCACTGACTCCAGCTTCAGTCCACTCCTCGTGAAGCTCTCCCAAGTGTTTGAATCGGCTTTGTTGACAGTGTTCTCAAGCTTGCGGTCATCCCTGTTGCGTGTGCACCTTTTCCTACCCAATTTCTTCCTTCCAGTCAACTTTGCATTTAATATGCTTTGATACAGCACTCTGTGAACAGCCACCCTTTTCAGTAATGACCTTCTGTGACTCTTTGTGGACCATTGCCAAGTCAGCAGTCTTCCCCACTATTGTGGTTTCAAAGACCAAGAGTTACCCAAATTATACTGTAGGGATGATCATTTAATGAAACTCAATGTAAATATTCTAATATTTTGAGATACTGGATTTTTGACTTTTATGAGCTGTAAGTTCTAATCATCAAAATTGAAACAAAAAAACTTTTGAAATGTTTTACTTTACATGTAATGAATCTAGAATATATATATGAAAGTTTCACTTTTTGGAAAAAGTAAAAAAAAAAAAAAAACTTTTTCAGGATATTACATTTTTTTGAGATGCACCTGTATGTATAACATAGTTGAGCTTGAACTAGAAACAACCACTGACCACTAGATGGGGCCCAAAATACACATTTGATTTCCAAACTCGTTCAGGAACATCATTTAAACAACCTGCGATCAAGTGAAAACTAGGCCCAATTCTGTTATCAGAAGAATATAGGCCTATATAAATAATTTACATTTCACAAAGATTATTTTAACCTTTACTTAGTTCAGAGTTCAATACTACAAACAGGTTTCATCAATCTGCTTTAATAAATTAAGATAAATCATAGGCTATATGTGCTGTACCGACAAAAATGCACGGTATGATGGTAATTCAGGGGGGGGGGGGTTTGGACATGTCAGTGAACTGTCAGTGCTTTTGTGATTTATCTACACCACACAGGTGACCCGGTTAAGTGTTTTACAGTCATGTAAATAACAGCTTTAGGCAATAGGGCCTAATCATATTTCTCTTTTTTTGATCGACAGAATAAAATGGCTTAACCATTTCAGACGTTCACATTTCTTTTATTTATCTAATAACTCATCAGCTCCAGGTGATGTTTGCTTGATAGTTGCTCAATAGGCGGAACCGCGTGTCATATCAATATGTTTGCTCATCTTTATCATAAGCTAGAGTCACGTGATCTGCCCTTTTTTGTCAAATGGCACATTTAACTTGTTCTGCACTTTTATTTCATTCATACTAGAGTTTGGCACATTATGAGCTAGTGCACAGATAATAGCACTATTTCTTACTCGTTCTTTTCTGTAGCCTATCTGTGATCAGTAAAGCGCCTGAGGATCTCACTCTCTGATCTGTTCCAACTTGTGATTTCAGCACAGACTCAGGAAACTATTAGTCGATTTGACTTTTTTTGTGAAGGTTTTAATTTTATTTTAACCATCTAATGAGAAGGTTATGGCTCAGAGATCTTTAAAGCCGTGAAAGTTTTTCCGACATTTAAAAGTTCTGTAGTTGTAGTTTGTAAACCACAGTTAAAACGATTAATTTGTTCAAACGAATCATTCAGTGCACATACAGTATTTAAACAAGCACTAACCCAGCTAAGAAAAATATGTTGTAAAGAATATTTTGCTAATGTTCCCATTAAGTTCAAAACTTTATGAAAACTTTTTTGTGAAAGTTCCATTTTATCATTTTGCAAACATTATGGGAACATTACTTTTGAATGTTACCTAAACATTTTAAAAGTAGTAACATTTTTTTTTTAAATGTTAGACACATCCAACTAAAACATTTTTTTTAAACAATGAGCGAAGTATAAATAATGATTTGTGCTAAAAATGTGGGACATTATTAAAGACCAGATAACCAGTTACTTAAAGAACATTCCCTGTTACTGGGATACTTGTGTTTAGTATTTTTTTTTCTGGTGGGTGAGTCAGTTTCTTTATGAAAACAAACCTTAATGTTTCGACTGAAAAAAAGCAGCATTTAAACATTTCCATCCTTATTGCCACGAAGAAAAATAAGACGCATTTCAATTGCATAAGCCACATTAACCTTTTGTGACAACATGCCCCAGTATTGAAAACTGCACAAAGACAAGCCTGACTTGATGCACAGAATCACCCAGATGAATCAGCCAATCAAAAGCGACATAATAAGGATCCTGTAACTTAATCCGCGCACGGAAATCAAAGTGAAATCACGTTATCTCGTTTCCTGACGAAATTCCTCAGGTCCATGTTGAATGGATGACTTGCGTGAAGAACGTGGCTCTGAAAATGATGGACAGGTGTAATCAGACACAGACACTGGGAGGGGAAAAAACACAGGATATGTTTGAATGTCTTACTTTGCTTTTCAGCCAAACAATTTTGCAGGCCAATTTTAGGAACAATGTGTTGTAATAAAACCCTCATATAGACCAAATGCATCATCGATTGCCTCTTTGTGGATGTTCTTCTGTATTTTCCTTCACGTTCTCCATCCGTTCGGCCCAGGGCACCAGAGAACGTGGCTCTTGTTTCTCGTCTCCGTTTCTGCCCTTTAGAAAAGGATCTGCAAGGGATTGTGTACATTTTGCACGCTTTGGGATTTGAGATTAAAAACACATTTGAGAGAGTGTGTGTGTGTGTGTGTTTGTGTCAGAGTTGCATCATGGAAAACTGGATTTAGACTCAAGAAGAATGTTGGAATACAAGAGTCTGTGTTTTCTTGCATGCTTTGTTGGTTATCGTGCGTAAAGTTGAAGGTACGATACATGCAAATCTCAAAATCTCCGGCATTTGTGAAAACTTCTATTATTAAAGTTCAGTGTGTAATTCATCCTGCGCCGTTTGTGCTCCAGACGTAAATGATAAAGAAACGGAGCAGTTGTGTTTTGAGTAGCAAGCAGGGTCAGATTGGTCAGATTGTGTGTAGCGCTGAACAATAGCTTCTCACTTCGATGTCAGACACCAGTGAAAGAGATCCACGGCATGGTCGACCCCAATCCCCATCCAGAATGACCTCTGGGCTCCGGTTCCAATACCCTCTTAATGTCCCAGATGACCACAGTCTTCAGGATTGACCTGTGACTGTATACAGATTTGCTTGTCTTTAGGTAGCATCTCAAATTGCATGAGTTTGTTTATGAGAAACAGTCTGCAGTGTTTTTGCAGCATTGCTATGCAGTTAATAGGGTCTTATAGGGAGATGCTTAGTGCTTACTTATGCACTTTATTGCTCCTTAAAGGAATAGTTCACACAAAAATGAAAATTTGCTGAAAATGTACTTGACATCAGGCCATCCAAGATGTAGATGAGCTTGTTTCTTCATCAGATTTGGAGAAATGTAGTATACAGCAACTTCACTTGCTCAGCAATTGGATCCTCTGCAGTGAATGGGTGCCATCAGAATAAGCATCCAAACGGCTGATAAAAACATCACAATAATCCACACCAAAGAGTCTGTGTTTTCTTGCATGCTTTGTTGGTTATCGTGCGTAAAGTTGAAGGTACGATACATGCAAATCTCAAAATCTCCGGCATTTGTGAAAACTTCTATTATTAAAGTTCAGTGTGTAATTCATCCTGCGCCGTTTGTGCTCCAGACGTAAATGATAAAGAAACGGAGCAGTTGTGTTTTGAGTAGCAAGCAGGGTCAGATTGGTCAGATTGTGTGTAGCGCTGAACAATAGCTTCTCACTTCGATGTCAGACACCAGTGAAAGAGATCCACGGCATGGTCGACCCCAATCCCCATCCAGAATGACCTCTGGGCTCCGGTTCCAATACCCTCTTAATGTCCCAGATGACCACAGTCTTCAGGATTGACCTGTGACTGTATACAGATTTGCTTGTCTTTAGGTAGCATCTCAAATTGCATGAGTTTGTTTATGAGAAACAGTCTGCAGTGTTTTTGCAGCATTGCTATGCAGTTAATAGGGTCTTATAGGGAGATGCTTAGTGCTTACTTATGCACTTTATTGCTCCTTAAAGGAATAGTTCACACAAAAATGAAAATTTGCTGAAAATGTACTTGACATCAGGCCATCCAAGATGTAGATGAGCTTGTTTCTTCATCAGATTTGGAGAAATGTAGTATACAGCAACTTCACTTGCTCAGCAATTGGATCCTCTGCAGTGAATGGGTGCCATCAGAATAAGCATCCAAACGGCTGATAAAAACATCACAATAATCCACACCACTCCAGTCCGTCAGTTAATGACTTGAGAAGCCAAAAGCTGTGTGTTTGTGAAATCCATCATGAAGACGTTTTTGATTTCAAATCATTGTTTCTGGCTAAAATACTAGTCCTCTATCCATAATAATGCTTTCTCTAGTGGAAAAAATTAATCGAGTCTGAATCAGTAGAAAAATATGCACAGGTCAAGCACCGTTTACAAGCCAAAACAGACTGTTTCTATTAGCTGTTTGGACTCTCATTCTGACGGCACCCATTCACTGCAGAGGATCCATTGCTGAGCAAGTGATGGAATGCTACAGTTCTCTAAATATGTTCTGATGTTCAGATGTTTCTCTTTAAATTAGTTTAAATGCATTTAAATATCAAATAAAATCTAGAATAAAAATAGACGATGGTTGTCATACAGTAAGAGT
Organism: Sinocyclocheilus grahami; assembly: GCF_001515645.1. Taxonomy (NCBI): domain Eukaryota; kingdom Metazoa; phylum Chordata; class Actinopteri; order Cypriniformes; family Cyprinidae; genus Sinocyclocheilus; species Sinocyclocheilus grahami. The sequence goes on along the minus strand of NW_015505910.1, from coordinate 560,110 downwards.
GCAGAGCTAATAATATCAAGCGTAGCGTTAGTTCTGGCAGGTCACGTTAGTCAAGCTCGCATCAGCTGACTCTCAGCTGATCCCCATCAACCTATGGGAATATGACACTTATCTAAGCATTCATATATAAGGTCCTTTAGCATTATCAGCAGTTTTCGCATTGCTTAATAGCTAATTACCCTCCTCCATCCCCAACTCCTCCTCTGTCAGTCAGGATTCAGCCTTCTGATTCTCATTTGAATCAGACTAATTCTAAAATGTGTACATAACATTATTGAACTTTAACGATATCTGCAATACATTTATGTTGGTTCTGTTCTGTTTATCGCTGCTCTCCCTGCATGCTCTCATCCATGCTAGGCTGCATGGATGCGCAGGGAGTTCTTGCCCAGAACAGAACCATACCGCTAATCCAAACTGTATGCTAATTCTCAATCATCTTTGACGATAGTGGTCCTGACAGAAATGTGGATTACATTGGTGTAGATCATTTGCCTTTTAATGAGAACTGCGAGTTTATATTGGTGTTTGACATTTGATTACAGACAATTGTATTTTGTATTTTGGCAAGTTAACGATTTATTTTAAGACTAAACAGACTCATGCAAAAATATCAAGTGAAGTAGTATGTTGTGATACAATTCGACTTTTATTGAAGATGATTATGAAACAGCTGCTCTAACAGTCTCAATGGTTTTAATCAAGCTTTGACTAAACAGTGTTGTCTTTTGTATTTTTGTCTCGGTGAGGCGTTCTCTGCTGCTTTTGCGTAGGTTTGTTTGTCATGAGGTTTGTTTCCTAAGCGAATGCCACATTGTGCCATAATCTGAATTACTGTAGGATGTTGAGCCAAACACAAGACAAAAAACTAGGATATTTTCAACTTTGATGTCATGTCTTGTGTTTTGTCTAGAACGGTCAGCGTCTCGTACACACTCTCTCAACGCAGATTGTTTTTAGTGTTGCCTCCTGGGAAATGCATGAAGACCTGAGAAATCATAAAATAGACTTTAATGTGTTGAATGAAGCGCGCTCTATTGATTATACATGGATAAAAAATGTTTTATCTGATTAGTTAACAAAACAGTCATTTTGATTTACTGTTCAAATGAATTATCACTAAATAAATAGATTTAGCATGCTATAATTGTTCACTGCAATAAGTTAACAAAAAAGCATAACATTTTCAATATGACGTTAATGCAATACAATTATAGAATTGAGGATTAATCCATTTTCTTTCATACATTTTCTCAGGGTAAAAGTCAGTTTAAAAGTCAGTCTGTTTAAAAAAATAAAAAATAAAAAAAAGTATTTAAAATGCATGTTTCCAATTCTTAAAATACTATTTTTACAGTCATTTGATGATTTTTTTTTGTTAAAAGAGGTCATTGACTTTCAGAAAATGTTATTTATTCTTTTTATATGTGATGAAAATTAGTCTAAATAGTATAAATCCCTGATATTATAAGAATATAAGAAAAAAATGCACAAAAATAAAAGTAAATCAACGTAATATTAATATTATTTGTTTATTATATGTATGTATGCATGCATGCATTTATTTATTTATATCCAAAATCCTCAAATAACAGTCGAAGAAAAATGTTTGTCTGTTCTTTTAAATAAATGAAATGATATTGAATATGTAACACTTATTTTACGCAACAACAACAACAACAACCAAATCACATACATTTGACATTTCAGCTATGCACACCGTATCTAACTCTGATACAGAACAGTCCTTTTTAACTCTGCCACGCTGTACTTTAATTTGCAGTTCATTATGAGCGTATAAAGTGCATCATTCTGCTACTTTACACTAGAAAGACGTGGCCGCACACCGAGACATGTGAAATTCATTTTAAAAGAAAAGGATGGAAAAACCCTCCCAGTCCTCACAATCCCTGCCCCGACCGCAGAACTCTGTGAACAAAACATCTGTAATGACATTAAAATGACATATTGTTGTCTGGGACGTTTACCCTCCACGTCATATGACTAAATTAGACAGGCGTTTGAAGAGCAGCCCGCATTGAGGCTCTCCCATCGAGCCGTCATGGTGGTATGGACGTCCACGAGTCCCGGTCCCGATCTCCACGGCTCTCCCGATTCCGATACTAACCATGAGGCCTATCTCAGCCCGAGGGCCGGCTGGGCCCTGTTATTTGTCAGTCAGACTCTGTTTCTCTGTGGGAAAACGGACCGCAGAGAGCCCTGGAGGCCGGCAGTGTTCTGAGCTAGCCAAACTCCATTCGGGGCAGCAGAAAACATGATTTTAGTGGAAACATGTTTTCTGTATACAACGCCGACATCTTTCAGAGCCGGCGGTAATTGGAAAAACGTGAGATGGAAATGCTGGATGTAACAATGCGAGCGTTTCTTTTACTGTATGCCACACCAGAGCCTCCTCTGAAAATCCATTATTTCCTGGTGCGGTGCTTTTTGTTTTACATTTAGGACGCAAAACTAATTTCCGAGCCATCAACACAAATTGCCTGAGATGCCACATGCAAGGCCTCCAACAAAATCACCATTCACTCGGAGACCGCAGAGAGTTGATGGGGACTTTTTAGTGCTCCACACTATTTATAATAGCGTGCATTTGTCTTCTATCAGTATCATGAATCAGATAGTGTTTCATTTACATAACAACGTTCTTGCAGATATTGTTGTCTTTATTAGGTATATAAATAATTATGGAAGCCCGTTTCCGCCACTGAATAAAAAATAAAAAAGTTAATTGCGACTTTTTATCTCGCAAATATGACTTTTTTCTCAGAATTGCGTGATATCAACACGCAATTGCGAGACAAAGTCGCAATTCTGAGAAATAAATTCAGAACTGCGAGATATAAACTCACAATTCTGACTTTTTTCCTCAGAATTGCGAGTTTATATCTTGCAGTTCTGACATTCTAAAACCTATCAGTCCCCCCCCCCCAAAAAAAAAGTCAGAATTGCGAGTTTTTATGTCGCAATTGTGAGTTTATATCACACAATTCTGTGGGGGGAAAAAAGTCAGAATTGTGAGATAATTTTTTTTTTTTTTCAGTGGCGGAAACGGGCTTCCATAAATAACACTTAAACAACTGCGTTAAAAATACATTGAACAATTTACACTTAGTAATTGCTAGTTACACAAATAGAAACAAGTAGAAAGACTGAAGATGGGATTTTAGTGCTTTATAACAGCATGAACTTGGCATCAATTACAATATCAGTATTATGAATTAGACAGTATTTTATTTACATATCAACTTTGTCTACATATTTTTCTCCCTTTTAGGTATAAAAATGATGCACTTAAACACAACGGCATTGAAAAAAATAACTGAAACATTTTTTAATTGCTAGTACAATATACAAATAATTACAAAGAAATAGTAACATTAAATTAAAAAGTAAATATTGAAGTTTAAAGACTAAAATATATATATTTTTTGGTAAAATGTACTCTAATAAAGTTTCTTTTTTTCAGTGTTGACATGCAGAACTTTTAATGAAGTTAATTTGGTCTAAGAAGACTGGGAGATGACTGAGCATAGTCTGAGACACGGCTGAGATCTCTTCTGAAACACTAAAGGAGATGCATGTGAGATTACCAAAAAATCTTGTTTTCTTTTTCGCTCAGAAACTGCTAGTAAATTTCACAAATTACAAAGAAATGAAAGATTGAAATAGTGTTTTTTCTTGTAAAATGTACTTCAAGGATCTGTTTTATTAACTTTTTTTGGCATGCAAAACTGTTATTGAAGCTAATTTGGACAAGAAAGAGAAATTACTGTCAAATTTGAGCAAAGTTTGAGACATGCATGTGACATTACATTGAAAAAAAGAGGTGTAACACATTGACTTAAACATGATTTTTTTTTTTTGAAGCTAATTTGGTCTAGAAAGACTGAGAAATGTTTACTTGTCAAATCTGAGACTTGAGTGAGATCTGAAACACTAAAGGAGATGCATGTGAGATCTTACTGAAAAATTTAATTAAATGTGAAATATTTTGAAAGTATTTTCTTGTAAAATTTACTTGAGAAATCTTTTCTCTCTCTCTCTCTCTCTCTCTCTCTCTCTCTCTCTCTCTCTCTCTCTCATATCACTCTACAGTCTATGAGAGAAAGGGGTGATAT
>NW_015505910.1:546636-554732 GCF_001515645.1 Sinocyclocheilus grahami | reverse complement strand
AAATCTTTTCTCTCTCTCTCTCTCTCTCTCTCTCTCTCTCTCTCTCTCTCTCTCTCTCATATCACACTGCAGTCTATAGGAGAAAGGGTTGAGATATAACAGATCTGGCTGGTGTTTTTTCTTCCCAACAGGTTTGGCCGACCAGGATTACGGTACTCTGGAAATGTTGAGCCTCGCCGACCTACAACGTCGACCGCAAGTGCTCATTTTTCAGCAAACTATGTTAAAGTTGATTTATTCACCCCGGGATAATTGAAAGCTTGAGTCAGCAAGGTCTTATGAGGTTATAAAGCCGCTCCATCATCAGTGTCCCTCTAATGGCTTTCAAATGTACCGGCTGCTCCAGCGCCAATTTTCACATCAATTTATTGCATGTAAACAAGCTGTCGAGTCAATGAACTGTAAAACTCCACCGTAAAGACGGGTTTTTACATCAGAGCGGGTGGAAATAGAAAGCGGGAGACGCGGGAGGGTTGGGGTTAGCCAGCGACATGCTAATTTGCTCGAGCCACATGTGTTACTGTGAATGTGGGACGGGGTGTAAGACCTCAGAGACCTTAACAAGTTAATTTGTATGTTCCTTTAGTTTCTGCAAGAGATAAGACCCGAGTCGTCGCCACATCTAACGGTTTGTAGGGCAGCTAAATTACGTATAATTTCACACAAAATATTCCCACCTCTCCTCGCTTCAGAAATGGCCTTCACATGGCCTTAGATGACTAAATGACACAAGACCTTATTCACAGTATATTTGGAGATTAAAATCAATGTAAACTTGTGCAGCATTAGCAGAACAGGCACATTTGTGAGCTTCTGGCCTCAAGCAGCTTCACCACAGTAGATGATGAAACTCTCACAAAACACGTGATAAGGCTTAACTGTTACATTTCAAATAGGTTTTGGATTGGTAATTGTCATTATGTTGGCTGTATGTTCAGAAGTGAAATAGTGAATTCCTTTCTGCACACTAGTAAAAACATGAGATGCAGTGGGATGGGGAAAAACCCCTGCCATAAGTCTCGAGATATGTTTTTTCAAAGTTGAACGCACATTCATTTTACATGGCTTTCTAAACATGCGGCTCTTTTGTGCGAGACGCGAGTGCAACGGTGATAGATGCCCCTTTAGAAAATGCGCGAAATATGCATTCTGTGTGAACGGCTTGGTTTCAGTTTTGACGTAAACAACTTCTTCTCCGCATTGGTGTTCTCTTTTCCCGCAATATGTGTCATTAACAACGCAGCAGTGCCGCATCTAATGGCTTCAACTGGACAGGATAACAAATACATTATAGACGCAACGACACTTACATCGTCATCGCATCTCGTGCGCCGCAGATAAGGCTGCCTCCATAACGCACACCTATGCATCGAATGCAATGTTTTTGCATTCGAATGTGGATTTTTATTTTAAATTCGACGAATATTCGAAATTAGAATTTTTTTTGACAGCCCTACAGCACACTTTGCAGTGTACACTTGACTGCAGTCAAAGTCCCTTTAAGGGTATTCTATAGTCTTTGCTGTAGTCTACTATATAATTTTTCAAACCGGTGTTTCATTTGTTGTGACATGAAAAAAGTTTATTGTATTTAATTCATTCACAATTTAGATACATTTCAAATTTACATTTATTCATTTAGCAAACAATTTTATCCAAAGTGACATATAAATGAGCGATTTATACAAGTGATTAATTTACATCGTCATCGCATCTCGTGCGCCGCAGATAAGGCTGCCTCCATAACGCACACCTAAAATTCGAATGCAATGTTTTTGCATTCGAATGTGGATTTTTATTCGACGAATATTCGAAATTAGAATTTTTTTTGACAGCCCTACAGCACACTTTGCAGTGTACACTTGACTGCAGTCAAAGTCCCTTTAAGGGTATTCTATAGTCTTTGCTGTAGTCTACTATATAATTTTTCAAACCGGTGTTTCATTTGTTGTGACATGAAAAAAGTTTATTGTATTTAATTCATTCACAATTTAGATACATTTCAAATTTACATTTATTCATTTAGCAAACAATTTTATCCAAAGTGACATATAAATGAGCGATTTATACAAGTGATTAATTAAAAAAAGACACACACACATATGGTAGCATATGTGTGTGTGTGTATATATATATATATACACACATGTACAAATGTATTCATGCACATTCGTTTTCATTTGTTTATTATTAATTATATATAATAAATTATCATTTCTAAATTATGTAAATACATATAATTAACTTACTTTATATATATGTACACAAAAACTTTTTTTTTTTGGATGAGATTAATTGTGATGTATGTATGTCTATATATATATATATATATATGTGTGTGTGTGTGTGTGTGTGTGTGTGTATATATATATATTAGTGTGATTTAGCTGGATATTTATAATGATATTTTTGTGGATAGGGTTTTTTTTTTTTTGCTGGTTCATTTTTCACACTGCAAATGAAAGGTCAAATTGAGCACACTGCATTTGAGGGATACAGTATTTGTTGTGTGCAGTCAAAAAGCAGTATCATCATATTTTGGAAAGTGTAGCAGTGCCGATGCATGCATACAGAAAATATATAGTACAATTATAAATTGTGCACACTGGAAATAGAACTAATAGTATGCTATCATGAGCATCTGACAACATTCAGGCGTGCAGTAGTTATACTGTGTGGCATTTGAAAACCAAGTGCAGTTCAATTTTATTACATTTTTAATGTTTGAATTTAAGGACATTTGATAACTGCTGCCATTTGATATCTGTGTCCTAAAGCAAAAGCAGTCGAGAACCGCCGGTCTAGCATATCAATGCACTGATTTCATGGGGGCTTTTTTTAAATTTACATCCTCCAAATATTTTGATTACTCAGTCCAGGTTTCTCAAGCCAGTTTTCCGTCTGTTTCAGAGGTTTTCACACATGACCAGGATATAGTTTTTCACTTCCTTTTCAGTACACTCAAAACTCATTTCCAAACAATATACGGAAATACAGAAGTTCATACGCGGTGAAAGAAGTAAAAATAAATAAAGAGAAAACAAAAACATAAATGACTTCATTGACATAACGTATTTCATAATCCAGTGGTGTCATAATTGTTGAAACTGTTGGATAACAGAGCTGTAAAATTACTCAAACTTACATAAGCTAAAGTTTCAATTTATTCTCCATGTAATCTCAGTTTTGTTGCATGAAAACCATTAAATATGACATTTTTATTATTCTTTAAACAACGTGAACATTCAACTAAAGTCACAGAGCTCTTTTTTATTATCACATGTGACAATGTTACACACACACACACACACATGTAGATCCTGGAGCACAAAACCAGTCATAAGGGTAAATTTTTTGAAATTGAGATGTATACATCTAAGGAATCTAAGGGGGGGGAAAAATAAAATATTGAGGAAAATCGCCTTTAAAGTTGTCCAAATGAAGTTCTTAGCAATGCATATTACTAATCAAAAATTAAGTTTTGATATATTTATGGTGGGAGATTTCCAAAATATCTTCATGGAACATGATCTTTACTTAATATCCTAATGATTTTTGGCTTAAAATAAAAATCGATAATTTTGACCCATACAATGTATTTTTGGCTATTGCTACAAATATACCCATGCAATACCAAGATACCCATCTTAAGACTGGTTTTGTCCAGGGTCACATATTTATTTACATGCAATATTGTCACATGTGATAATAAAAAGTGCTCTGTGACTTTAGATGAATGTTCACGTTGTTTAAAGAATGAACACAAGTTCATTCAACTATGGAAAGCTGGACAATTGTTATGCAGCATGAAAGGATATAATAAGCTGGTATCTAAAGTTATTGTTTCGTTTTCAAAAGCATGACAGTTTCTTGTAAATAAAGCCGACTGGTGATTCATTGAGTCAGTATGTTCCATCACACGTACAGTTCTTCAGTGCAGGACAGATCCGGAGCTCGCAGGCCCCTGTGAGAAAGGCTTTTACTACAGTAAGGTCTGGATGTGCTCAAAGAGCATAATTATAAGTTGGGTCCTGTGGTTCCGCTTGGAAAAAAAAGAAAAAGTGGGCCACACAGAGACTCTGCCATATGTGGATGTACACAGTAAAATAAATAAATAAAGTTGTAAATAAAGTTTTACTAAGTCTGTATATAAAAATGTAAAATGTAAAATTCCAAGCTTAATTCAGCGTGCGACTGCTGTTTCTTTGTAATTAATTGTGAAATTTACTTGCAATTTCTTAGTTAAAATTGTTTTTACATCAGTTTTATTTCCACTATAAACAACATGCGTTATTACACTGCAGAAATCTTTATAAGTATTTTTCATATATGAAGACATTTTCTTATTTTATAACACATTTAACAAAAGATATTTAAACACTCTGATGCCTCAAATTAGTATTTGCATTTTATAAATAAAAGTGCATCATGCATATAACTAAAACAAAATGACACATATTGAATTTTCCTACAATAACATTTTCATTTAAACACTTGATCAGATCAGTACTTTTAATTCGATCTGCGATCCTGCTTATATTTTATTTGTTTGACATCTACTCATGTGTGACATCTAATAAAGCGTATTGTCCTCATAAGACAATAAACTAAAAACAAAACAATGACTGTAAACCCGAAGGGTGTTTTTAGTATTTAGGAGCATGGGGAGTTTGTTTAAATGAGACTCAACACCATATGACAGTGTTGACACACATAATGACACACACACACACACACAGACATTACTAACCTCTTACCCTGCATAACTTGTCGGGGCAGCTCCCTAAACACTACTTTAAAGAATCTTTTTAACGTCCTGCGTTAATGAGTGACACTCACAATCGGCTCAGCGTGAGCCAAGCTGCGAGATAATCACACACCAATTACCTGCCAAAACTGACAGCATCTCTGACGAACTCACAGTGGGTTAATTAAGTCAGACTGCATTTCTATAAGCTTAAGTGTCCTTCAAACGCATAACAACAATACTGTATGTTCAAGACCAGGTCATCAGAAAGTACACGATGAACAAAAATATGAGCAGTACATCATGGCAAAATATGTTATTCCATTATTTTAACTCATCATATTATTTTAACCAATTTAACTGGTTAACCAATTTATATATATATTAGTGCTGGGCAACGATTAAAAATTTTAATCACGATTAATCGCATGATTTTCTGCAGTTAATCGCATTGTTCTGCGCAAAATTCAATAATAAACTCAAAAATAGTGTATTTTTTTATCTTAAAAGTACTGCTATATGAACAAAAGTGCAATAACATTTGTTTGCAAACACTTTAAACAAATAAGGTGCTTTTTTAATCTATTGCACAAATGCAACAACAACTAATATAACAAAAATGACTAACATGCGCAAGCATAGACAGTTTCTATTTATAACAAGTGTTTTCCCTCGATTTCCGGTTTTGTTTTGTAGAAAACATGGAAACACCAAAGAAGCTTTAATATGTTATGTGTTTTATTATACAGGTGACGACCGCACAGAGTAGCATTATAACAGAACTTTCAAACGTATCTAGTATGATAAAACAGCACTGCTTTACCCCACATACTCACGACCGGAAGGAGCGGAAGCCGTCAACTGTGGCATAATAAAAGCTCCGCTGCTTTCGAGCCGTGTGTCGCGCTCGTCTCTCATTAGCAATTGCTTCAGCGGTCTCGTTTCACTTCGACGGCTTTCAGCCTCACCCTGCTTCACACTACGACGTTAATAAATCTTTAATACATTAGCTCATCCATGAACATGATTTCTGCCCAAGTCCCGTCGGATTGCATCGGCTGTGGGGATGAAGACCACAACTCCCATGATTCCATACTCAGTCACTGCGTCATCAAACTATGCCTTTGTTTCTTTGTTTGTTTTGAAAATGCGCCCTCTAGCAGCGAAAACGTACATATTGTGCCTTTAAATCGGAATAATTAATAATAAATAAAATAATTGTCGGCGTTAATTAATTAACGCGTTAATGCGATAATAACGCGTTAACTTGCCCAGCCCTAATATATATATATATATATATACTGTATATATGATTTTTTTGCTTTCATGTTAATTTCAGTTAAAGTTTTAGTCATGTTTTCTTGTGTTGTTTTTTTGTTCAGTTTTTCTTGTTTTTAAATGCCTATATAGTTTTTAATCATTTTTATTTCAGTTTTAGTTTTAGTTATAGATGTACAAAACTAAAAGAATACTGAAAATAAAATTTGTCACAGTTTCCACAAAATATGAAGCAGCACAACTGTTTTCTACATTGATATTAATCAGAAATGTTTCTTCAGCAGCAATTCTGCATGTTAGAATGATTTCTGAAGATCATGTGACACTGAAGACTGGAGTAATGCTGAAAATTCAGCTTTGATCACAGGAATAAATTACATTTTACAATAAGTTAGAATAGAAAACAGTTGTTTGAAATTGTAAAAAAAAAATCACAATTTCCTGTTTTTACTGTATTTTTCATCAAACAAATGCAGGCTGGGTGCGCGTGTGTGTGTGTTCACATTATATATACATACATATATATAACGTTCACATGAAAATCTAGTCTGATTCTCAAGCTATGTTTAGCTGAAGGGTTGAACCCGGAAGGCAAGCTCTTTATAGTCAATATATATGTATGCAAAATGCCTCTGACTCATGAACATAGGCACGGTTTTGATGTTGCATTCATCAGACACAGGGATCTTTACCTGTCATACCTTTTCCTCTTCCTTAAATTGTACCTGTTCCAAAGAATCAACAAATATAACAAAGTCTATTTCTTGTTTTAGTACAGACTCAAAATACTAGATAAGTAATCCTATTTCATCTTTTTTTCTTTGAATATACGCTAAAGTGATAGTTTACATATTAAGCCTCCTGGCGGCCAATTCAAATGATTCCCGATTCATATTCGGTGAGAAGTTTATAGCGTGATCTGCATGATGCAAATGAGCAGCTCATTGTAAGATGTGGGTGTGTAACAACAAATAAATTCTGTGTTCTCAAACAAAACGTATATAAATAGCCATGAAATCAATTTTATTTCCTTCTAAATATGTATGAAAACATCTCAAGGGGTTCTGTTTGACTCATATTTACGCAATATGTACATATTTGCTTTAGGTTGTCAACGCATTCTTTCGTTAACGGTTAGGATCTTTTGAGAGTTAATGGAATATGCTGTTTATTTTATTTTTTAAAAAGTTTCCATCCGGATACATTTTGAATCACAATATTTAAAGGTTTTGTTTAATTGAAACGCATGTTTAAAAAATTATTCTAACAAGCAGTTTTCAAATCAAAACCTACAGCAGAAAAAAAGGTCAAATGAAAGAAACAAGGCATCATTCCTCCAGTTTTAACACGGAGCTGAGCTGTGCTTTGGCAGTGCCAGGCATGTGAGCTATTCCCACTGATGTGACGGTCTGCCTCGGGCTCTTCACTAGTAAATTCATCAGTGTCAACACAGCTGCATGAAGACAGCGTTGAAGCAAACAGAAGCATGCTAATCATGTCAACACTAAAACACATGATTTCCAATTACAAAACACTGTTAGAACTAAATATGCCATCTGTGAAATCCATCTGACCCCATAACAGTTGGACTACTCTGTGTAAATAGCAACAATGAGAAAGACGATTTTTTTTTATAATTATAATTACATTTTTTTTTTTTACATTTTTGAAACTTGAGCTTTTATTACAAAAATATGCAATTTGATGTCAACTGCCATAATTAACAAAGTTATTTGTTTATTAAATTACGAAATTATACATTATATATAATTATTAATATATTACAACATATTTTAAATGTATTTATCTTGAGTGTGTGTGTGTGTATATATATATATATATATATATATATATATATATATATAGACTCAAAATAGTAAAGCTTGAAAATAATTTATTTTGATAAGTACAAACATCAAAATTATATATAAGTTTTATATATAGTATATTATTATCTCTTTATTGTTTATCTTGTATCTCATTAGTATTATTTATTTAAAAAATTATATCATTCTTCATTTTTCAACAATTTCAAACCTATGTAGTATTTTGAGTCTGCATATAGTAAAAA